>NC_136999.1:17859208-17926708 GCF_032717465.1 Coenobita brevimanus
AAGGGTGATAAGTATGAATGTACTAACTTTAGGGGTATAAGTCTGTTGAGTGTTGTAGGTAAGGTGTATGGTAGAGTGTTAATTATGAGAGTTAGAGAGGGTACAGAGGGAGTGATTAATGATGACCAGTGTGGCTTTAGGAGAGGGAGGGGATGCGTTGATCAGGTGTTTGCTGTGAGACAAGTGTGTGAAAAGTATTTAGCGAAAGGCAAGGATGTGTTTTGGGCATTTATGGATTTAGAGAAAGCGTATGATATAATTGACAGGGAGGCTTTGTGGACTGTTTTAAGACTGTATGGACTTGATGGTAGGTTACTAAAAGGGGTGAAAAGTTTTTATGTAAATAGTAGAGCATGTGTAAGAGTGGGAAATGCTGTGAGTGATTGGTTTCCCGTGAGAGTGGGGCTGCAATAGGGATGTGTGATGTCGCCTTGGTTGTTTAATATTTACATGGATGGTGTTGTAAGGGAGGTGAATGCAAGAGTTTTAGGTGGTCTGAGTCTGGTAAATGTTGATGGTGGAGATTGGAATCTGAAGCAGCTGCTGTTTGCAGATGATACTGCACTGGTGACTGATTCAGAGGAGAGATTGAGACAGTTGGTAGAGGAGTTTGGACGGGTGTGTGAAAGGAGGAATTTGAAAGTAAATGAGAATAAGAGTAAAGTGATGAAGTGTACGAGGTTGATAGATGGTAGGGGGATGAATATAGTTTTGAATGGTGAGTTGCTTGAGGAGGTAGATTGTTTTAAATATCTAGGGTCACATGTTGCTGTGGATGGAAGAATAGATGCAGAAGTGAAGTTTAGAATAAATGAAGTAGGAAAGGTGCTGGGAGGAATGAAAAAACTGTTTAAATGTCGTTCGCTTAGAATGGATGTAAAGAGAAGGCTGTATGAGGGTGTTGTGGTACCGACTGCATTATATGGGGCTGAAACATGGAATATAGGTGTAGCAGAGAGGAAAAGTTTGAATGTAATGGAGATGAGGTGTCTGAGGAGTATGTGTGGAGTGACGCGTATGGATCGAGTGCGAAATGATGAAGTGCGAAGGAGAACTGGAGTTGTTCGGGAGATGGCTGGTAGAGTTGAGCAGAGGGTGTTGCGATGGTTTGGGCATATGGAGAGAATGGATAATGAGCGATTGGTGAAAAAGATAACTAGATCTGATGTGAGAGGTGTAAGGCTGAGAGGAAGACCACGAATAGGATGGATGGACAGTGTGAAGAGAGCGCTGGATGCGAGAGGGATGTCTGTTGAGCAAGGAAGAGTGGCTGTGCGTGACAGAAATAAATGGACAGAAATTGTGAATAAATAAGTGATGACGCAGCCCTGAGGGGATATTCTCCTGCATTTGGTCTGATCAGCTAGTCAGGTCAGGTGCGGGTAAGGGGATGGGTCTGTTATGATGTGACAGGGGTAAACCAGTTCTGCTGTCGGGCCCTGCTGCGGATGTCACTGATTGAACTGCGCAGTTGATCCTTGTGCGGTGTGGTGCTGTGAGGATCTGTCCGTTCTCCCCTTTGGGGCTAAGATGTGAATGAATGTGTTTGAATGGATGAGTAAATGGAGAGTGTGTCGTCCTGTCTCGGCTACCTCCCTTTCCTTGGGGGAAGCAGCCTAGGTATCTCTCTCTCTCTCTCTCTCTCTCTCTCTCTCTATATATATATATATATATATATATATATATGTATGTGTGTGTGTCTGTGTGTATATATGTATGTATATACGACTGTATGTGTGTGTGTGTGTGTGTGTGTGAGAGAGAGAGAGAGAGAGAGAGAGAGAGAGAGAGAGAGAGAGAGAGAGAGAGAGAGCAACAATCAGTCTCCATCTCCATTTGTCATCATCATTCCATCGTCACCACAACCACTGGAGCTCACCAGTTACAAGGAAGGAGGTGTTGTATGGTGGTAGGGATGGAATGGAATGAAGAACAATTTTTGGAAGAAGAATGGAGGTGGCGTAGTGGTGGTTGTGAGGCGCAGTGTGGAGGTAGTGTGGTAGTATAATTGTATGGTAGTGTGGACGGGCAGTACCATGAAAGGGTGGGAGGAGTGTTTTTGTGGTCCTGTGTGATTTCTGTAATAATACTCTGGTTGTAGTGATCTCGTACTAAGTTATGGTTGTTGATAGATAGACAGACAGATAGATAAATAAATAAATAAATATAGATATAGATGTATATATGGAGCCTCAGTGGTACAGTGGTAAAGTGTGCGTTTTTGTACACTGAAGAACGAGGATTCGCGCCTCGCCAAGGTAATAAACTTTGGGAGAGTTCTCCTGCCCACGTACTGCTTGGCGGACATAAGGGGTGCTGTGGTTGAACCAGTGTCACATACTATAAAGTATGCTTGCACCCAGTCGGCTTGCACAGGCCGATTACACATGGTTCACAGGCTTCACACACATCCAAAGCCACTACACCACTACAATTACACTTACAAGCACTTCTCACCCTACATACAATCTCCACCAGACAGCCTAAGCCACCTGGTAGAGATACATTGGCTGTATCGTCCCCACTTCGGTAGGGATAGCCTGGTCAAACGGCTGATGATATACATACATACATATATATATATATATATATATATATATATATATATATATATATATATATATATATATATATGTGTGTGTGTGTGTGTGTGTGTGTGTACGAAAGGAAGAAGAAACCAAAGGTTAGAAGCATGCCCGATTGATCGGCACAAGAAAAAAAAAAAGAGCCAAAATATCCATTCATTTTAGAGATGTCTGGACACATTCCGTAGGCAATAGGAAATGCATACATAGTTGACCAGTTTCACACATGAAGGACTGAGTATTGGTTAACTCTTGTAAAACAAACATGAAAAAAAAAAAAAAGGAGTGAGAGATTGCTGCCGCAGCAATAGAAAAGAGACAGAGATGCAGCAGTCCGGGGAAAAGACAGACATATCATCGAGCCACTAAGAGGATGTGAGTTAATGAGATTAAAAGCCTTTGATTTGACCTTGTTCAGAGGAGTTGCATGTGGGGATCCCTTCCCTAGCACATGAGAGTTGTACTAAAGCTGTACTCGACACAGGAGTCAATAAAACCTATGTATCAAATCAAAAGCTGTGCAGCAGTAAAGAAGGCAAGGAGTCGGCTGAGGACACGTAATCTCTTGGAAGTAGATTTTCCAAGAGAGGTCGTATAATCTTTCCATGATACATCCAAAGAGAATGAGACACCATATATGTTCAGAGATGATGTAAGATTGAGTTGAACACTGTTAAATATTAAAGGAAATGCTTGAAGTTTTTGGCTGGTCAAAAGACGTATAAACTGTGTGTCTCATGCATTAAATGCATCATGTTTCTTCTTATCCCAATCAAAGATATGAAACAATCCAGATATGAGGTGTACCATAGAGTCATGTAGTGTTTGTTGAATTAAATGTTGATGGATGTTGTGGGAGGCAAATGGAAAAGGTGAAGGGTGGAATCAGCATTGAGTGATACGGTTAGATGTACAGCTTAGAAGATCTCTAAGAATAGGAGGAAGAGGATTGGTGACAAGACAGAGCCCTGAAGAACACTACTGATAGCTCTGCAAGAGGACTGGTGGCCATCTACAACAGCAGGTACAAAACGACTAGAAAGGAAGCTAGCGATGAAGGCGAAGATAGATTGATAGAAATCATGAGAGTAGTCTTTAAGTTCAAGACTTAAGCTAGACTAGATCGAAAGGCTATGAGATGTCAAGCAGGATAGCAAAATCATCTCCAAAGTCTTGAAAGAAGGATTACCGGACGTCTGAACAGAAGGTGAGAAAATCACCAGTGGAGCACTTCGTGGAACCCGTACTGAAGATCGGAAAGGTTTTGATAGCAAAGATTTTTCCTAGAGAATGGATTTAAATCCTTTAGATAAACAGGACGTAAAAGGAATTGGGCTATAATTAGAGGGCTGGGAATGGCCAACCTTCTACGGGACAGGCTGAAAGAGAGCAAACTTCCCGCAAGAAGGAAAGGTACCATACAGGTTGACAAAGTTGAAAGAATTTATGTAGGCAGGGTGCAAGCACAGAAGCACAGATCTTGAGAATAACAGGAGGGACGCCTGGTTAGTACTGAGGCCAATGAGCACAGACAGTGCATGAAAGAAGAGTTTTCAGTGTCAGTCACAAGCAAGTCAGAGGGGGGAGGGGGGGAGGAGAGTAAAGTGGAACTGGAGCAGGAAGTCTTGTCAGGAGTTCTGCTTTTTCAGTAGAAGAAACAGCTACAGAGCCATCTGAATGGAAAAGAGGAAAGAAGGAGGATGAAATACAGTTCTTGGAAAGGATTTTGGCAAGGTGCTAAAGTGAACAGGAAGAGAGTGAGTTGGATAATTCAGGACATTTAGCACGAATGTAATTATTCATAGCAGAGTAAAGAACAGATATAGCACGATTCTGAGAAATTTTAAAGTCAGGAGAATCAGGGGTAGGTGAATGCCAGTACCTCTTGTAGGCCATCTCGTAGACAGGATGAGATCAAGCGTGGTTTAACCCCCCCCCCTTTTTTTCAGTAGTCAATGGATAGGAGAAATGAATTTATGCTTCCATGACCGAGAGAATGATCTTTGTAAAGCACAAGGCTCTCTCAAATGAGTCTTGTCCATGGAAGCAATAATATTAGTAATCCCTCCAGTATCCGATGTAATAGAGCCAAAGGCATGTCCAGAAAGTGGTCCCATCCGGAAAGTGGGCCCCAGCCTCCTGGACTTGTACTTATAGACCCTAACGTTGCCTAACTCAGAAAAATACCTATACAACTCCCTACTGGACATGCATAGCACCTATTTAAACCTATTTAAGACCCTTTTTCACACCAATAATGGACATAAAGCATGAAATAAATGAAAAGGAACCAAAGAATGAGGAATTAGAAGTGACTGTACCTGAGCCAGGGTACTTACAGCACATCTGTGGCAGCCTTCTCTAAGGCTTTGGCAGTGGTGAAAATGCTCTTGAAGCACGTACAGTAATCCAGTGTTGTGCTGCATTTAATTCTTTGCAATGTGAGTTATAATTGTTTACAGTAACACTGGACATTGTTCATAACTGCACCAAGCCAATTTCAGCCGCCAGTTTCAACCGCCAATTTGCACCCCACAGTTAATCCTTTGCACTCTAAATTCTAATTTCTTAACACTGCACAACACTGTAAATTCCCATGTGGTCTAGTGGCGAGTTATTGCAGTTGATTCACTGTTCACAAAAATTGAGCACGTGTGGCATCCACTACGATAAGCATCTACTCGCGATCGAAGTTAGGCAGTAACTGTTGGGAGTGTTCGTGATGGGGAAACAGGGTTGCCAGATCGCAATGGTCACATAACCAGACTCCTCAATTTACATTACCAAATTTAACCCATCATTACCAAATTTGTAAAGGTAGCATTTACACTTCACTAATTTTATATACAAGTGGAAATACATGTAATCACTCTCCTTATAACTAACAGCATATTGATTATTTTCATGCTATGTAGGCTAGCAGATTAATCAGAGAGAGCAAACAATCCACCATCTCCATCCTTACAATAACTTTGTAGCTTCTTGTAGTGTGTTTTGTAGATCAGTTATACATATATTAGACTCGTGGACGAGCGGTTGTTATACGTGAGTGGTTTTGTAAGTAGATAATCTTAAATCCCATTGTCATGCAATTACAGGAGAGGTAAAGATTTGTATGAGACTATTTTTATTTGTCTTGGAAATATTAACAAAGTCTCTCACACACGAGTGAAGTATAGAGTCCCGCGAGCTACCTCCTCTCTCGCTCTCTCTCTCTCTCTCCCTCCCATGTTGCTAGCCTCCTTATCTCTACTACCTCCTTCTGAGCTCTGCTTCCTAAAGTCCTATTTTAGCAGGGGTCGTGTCACTTGGAATATACTGATGTGAAGCTTCTAGAAGCCTGTGTGCGAGTATGTGTGTGTATGGTCACGAGGCACAGTTTGTGTGCCTATCAAGCATTCCTTGAGTTAGAGTGTGTAAGCATGTTTACCATTGCTCGATTCTCGCTGACACACTACCTATCTCATCCCCTGACTTGCTGCTTCTATCTATCTATCTATCTATCGATCTATCTATTATTTGTAATTATAATATGGAATCCTGACATCGCTCGGTCACGTAGCTGGTGGTCCTCTGACAGCAGTCATCATTGACGTATGCTAATCTATTAATACATAATAATCTTCTTCTTCAATCTTAATACATAATATTGATTATAATATTGTACAGGTATAATATTGCAATGATCCAGTAATATTATATGCTAAACAAGTTGTATACATAACTGATCAAATACAAAAGAGTGAAATTGGTTATTGTATTACATTTTGTAAGATGTGTATGTATAACAGACATACGCATATAATTGTGCAATGGTAATATTGCTAGGTCATTACATTACATATTGAAGTTATCCCTTTAGTAATGTCTAATATTTCACCTAACTTGTGTGATGATTCTGGTAATACAGAATTGAGGTAATACATAATTGTAACATTGTATGAATTGGTACATAATATTGTAGTAACATTGTGGTAATGCATAATTGTAACATTGTATGAATTGTTACATAATTGTAGCAAGTGTAACATAATGCAATCGTTTGTCGTTACATAACTGTTACATATTGTTTGTAGTTACATAATTGTAGCAAGTGTAACATAATGCAATCGTTTGTCGTTACTTAATTGTTACATATTGTTTGTAGTTACATAATTGTAGCAAGTGTAACATAATGCAATCGTTTGTCGTTACATAATTGTTACATATTGTTTGTAGTTACATAATTGTTGCAAGTGTAATATAATGCAATCGTTTGTCGTTACATAATTGTTACATATTGTTTGTAGTTACATAATTGTAGCAAGTGTAACATAATGCAATCGTTTGTCGTTACATAATTGTTACATATTTGTAGTTACATAATTGTAGCAAGTGTAACATAATGCAATAGTTTGTCGTTACATAATTGTTACATGTTGTTTGTAGTTACATAATTGTAGCAAGTGTAACATAATGCAATCGTTTGTCATTATATAATTGTTACATATTGTTTGAAGTTACATAATTGTACTAATTGCAGTCCTGACATCGAATCCGGTCATGCTGCGGTCGATGATAGTGATGATGTGCCATGCCACTGGCTCGTGAAGACAACAATTTGCTTTTTGTTTCACTTATAGAAGGAGTTTATGTGATGATGTGCCATGCCACTTGCTTGTGGAGAACACTAATTTGCTTTTTGTTTCACTTATAGAAGGAGTTCATGTGGTATTTTGGCATTTGTAGTAACACGCTTATTTTCATTTGTTTGTTATGTGATCTTACTCTATTTCTTTTCCTTTTTTTTTTTTTTTTGTATGTATTGATTTTCTATAGTTTGTTATTCTTCGTTAGTCTACGCTTTTTCGGTGTTGTTAGAGGTTGCATAATTGCTGGCTAATTCCCTTGGGACCCTTTTTTAAGGCTTAGTTTAAATTGCAGAGATATTACTGAAAACGATATTATATACCCCCATATTTGTTATTATATATAAAAAATATATATACACTATGTACAGTATTAACTATATACACTGACTTGTTGTTCACTTGTACCTATCGTGGGCAATATATGTGTCAGCACTGTGTGGAAATCTTTGTCTTCACGATTGTGTGGATGATGTTCAGTCTTGCTAACGTCATTTGTGTTGGCCTTTTTTTTTTCTTTTCTTGGTTTTCCTTGTAACTTAATTTATCTGTTTCCACTAGGTAGCTTTAATTAATAAATGTTTAATACAGTTCTTTTAATCGCTCACTGGGTAACTGTGATGGTATATTTTCTTTATTACTTTGTAGATGTAATAATGTATAGCTGTATGTATGAAACACGTATTTTATGTAGGTATAAATGGTAACACTCGTTGGTAGTAAATAAATGCTATAATAGATGAATGAATACATACAGTGTACAATATTTATTGTTGGTGCAAGTATTTAATGATTGAATTATAAAGATAACTGAATTAGGTATATGTATTTAAGTTGTAATTATACAGCAGGTTTTATATGTTTGTGCAAAATGTGTTGTCTATCACTGTGTATCGTATAAATGAAGTAACTATGTAACTCACTAATTTTTACCATGGTGGGAATGGTGTGAGTGGTGTTACACGTGGTGATAGCGTTGTTCATCATGGGTTGATTGACGTGTTGTGGGGTGTCAGACACACGTTGATAGGCGTGGCGTCGTCTCAGCAAACATGTATGGTGACGTCGACTTCCCACATTGGTAGCTGTGGTGAGTAAATGAATAGCAATGAGTAACTTGAGTGAAGATGAGTGAGTAAGAAAAGTTGTGAATATGGGCTTGGTATTTGCTTCGTCGTCTTGACCTTCTCGCACTCCTGCATCAGCGGTGGAGGTTGGGGGATGGTAGGAGAGAAAAGAGGGTGAGGTCAGATGGTTGTGAGTTGTGAGTCGTGTCTCATTCTTCGTTTGTCTGTTTTGTTTTTCTTTCTCGATGTATTCTCGGTCCTTTTTTCTTGTGATTTATTCGTTGTGGGATGAAGACTGCTGCTACTTGTAGGTGTGTGTAGAAGATTATACAGACGACTCGTAGAGTTGTTACATGTAGTTGATCGTTGGTTTGTCATAGAAATTGCAAGATTGTTTGTATCAATATTTTGTTAAACTACATCAATGTGATGATCGGGCAGATGGAGAGGGGGTTGGAGAGAATACTGTCAGGAGCTAGTTGTGAGTTGTTGGTTGTAAGAGGTATTGTTTGTTTTCAATCTTGATAATGTAGAATCAACTGTACACTCGTAGACTCGTAGGCTCTTAGGCTTGTAGACTCGTAGGCTCGTAGGCTTGTAGGCTCGTAGGCTTGTAGACTCGTAGACTCGCAGGCTTGTAGGCTGTATTTTGTAGGAATTCACTGTAGAACTGAAGCTAATCTTGGTTAGTCTCGCCTGCTTTTGTAGAAATTCACTGTAGATTCATAGACGAGGTTCATACATTCGCTGCCGCCATATCTTACAGTAACTTTGTAGCTTCTTGTACTGTGTTTTGTAGATCAGTTATACATATATTAGACTCGTGGACGAGCAGTTGTTATACGTGAGTAGTTTTGTAAGTAGATAATCTTAAATCCCATTGTCATGCAATGACAGGAGAGGTAAAGATTAGTATTGGACTATTTTTATTTGTCTTGGAAATATTACCAAAGTCTCTCACACACGAGTGAAGTATAAAGTAGAGTCCCGCGAGCTACCTCCTCTCTCTCTCTCTCTCTCTCTCTCTCTCTCTCTCTCTCTCTCTCTCTTCCACCCTCTTGCCCATGTTGCTAGCCTCCTTCTCCCTACTACCTATCGATTTTAAGGCTAACCTCCTTCTGAGCTCTGCTTCCTAAATTCCTATTCTAGCAAGGGTCGTGTCACTTGGAATATACTGATGTAAAGCTTCTAGATGCCTGTGTGTGAGTATGTGTGTATATGTGTGTATGGTCACGAGGCACAGTTCGTGTGCCTATCAAGCATTCCTTGAGTTAGAGTGTGTAAGCATGTTTACTTCTCGCTGACACACTACCTATCTCATCCCCTGACTTGCTGCTTCTATTTGTCTATCTATCTATTATGATTTGTAATTATTATATGGAGTCCTGACATCCTCATACATGTGAAAAATCCGTTTGGTAATGCATTATTCTGATTCATTACCAAACGAATTTTTCATTACCAAATTGGCCCACATTTGGTAATGAAAAATACCAAATGGCAATGCTGACAGGGGATGGGGGAGGGGGGAGGAAGGAAAGCATGAAGGGGCCGTGGTGTAAGCAGCTTTTCGGTGCCACGAGGCAATTTCAAATTACGGGTGGGAAAAAATATAGATTTTGGGGGGATTTTGTCTTTTTTTGGCCATTTTTGGGTTCCGAAGGTCCAGGCCCACAATGTCCAATAAGTGGGGTGTCCGGAAAGTGGGTGCCTGGATAGTACGGGGATTACTGTGTATATATATATATATATATATATATATATATATATATATATATATATATATATATATAAATATATATATATATATATATATATATCTATCTATCTATATATATATATCTATATATATATATATATATATATATATATATATATATCATCATCCGTTTGAGTGTCCACTGCAGGACCGGCCTATCCCGACCAAAGTGGGGACGATACAGCCAATGTACCTCTACCAAGTAGCTTAGGCTGTGTGGTAGAGATTGTATATGGGGTGAGAAGTGCTTGTAAATGTGACTGTAGTGTTGGAGTGTGTGTGTAGTCTGTGAACCAAGTGTAATAGGCCCGTGCAAGCTGACTGGGTGCAAGCATTCTTTATAGTATGTGACACTGGCTCAGCCAGAACACCCCTTATGTCTGCCAAAGCAGTAAGTGGCTGGAAGAATGTTCCCAAAGTTTATCACCATGGCGAGGCACAAACCCTAGTTCTCCCATGTACAGAAACGCACATTCTACAACTATCACAGAGGCTCATATATATATATATATACAGTGGACTCGCCTACTGCACGAGCTCAGAGTGCGCAAATCGCATTGTGCGCGAATGACCAAAAATCATAACCAAAAACCTTGAATGTGCGAGTTTACCTCACAGAATGCAAGGCAGAGGCAAGGAGTGGCTCAAAAACGCCATTTTCCATTAGTACGTGACCCCCACCCCCACACAATGCGCCAATAGTGACCTAGAGGCTCGTGGGGAATGTGCTCAAGAGGAGTCTACAGTAAGATCGCGCCAATAACACCTTCGACAATAATGTTTTCGGCAATAACAATATAGTTAGAATAGATACCCAATTTCTATAATAATGACGGTTATTTCGTGAATACCAAATTGTTATACTGCCAATAAGTCCATAGCAATATGAGGAATGAAACATACAAGCAAGAAGAGGTAAAGGAAATTGCCGAAGATATGAGTAGTAGTGAGGAAGAGAGGGAGGATCCTCCCCTCACCACCTCCCCTGACTCGCCCACCACCATCCCCTCCTCCACTGCTCCACCTGACTCATCAGCCGCCTCCCCCTCCACCTTCACAGCCCCACCTGACTCACCTACTTCACATGGCATACCTGCAACCCTCACCATAATGACTGTTGCTGCATTCTGGAAGAAATGTAACATTCGACAGGCCGTAAATTTCTTTGTCAAAGCCTGGAATAATAAAACATTGGCAACCGTTAAACAAGAGTGGTGCAACCGGGGTGGCGGCGGGGGAACTCTGTGTTGCCGTGCCTCAGAACCCCTGTTATGTAAGTCCATCAGGCCTGTTGCATACTGTTGTTAAGGTGACTACCAATATTTTGGTTTTTATAGCTGTATCAGATTCTGTAGTACAATGTCTGAAAAATTTGACCTTTATTATGTCCAGGTACAAGGGGGTACCAACAATATGTAATTTTTCCCTGAAGATTATGTATTTTCAGTGCGCGAATAAACACTGCGCGAGGTCGTGGACCGCCCAATCTCTCACGCACTGTGTGAGCTCACTGTATGTGTATATATATATATATATAAGTAAACAGAGAGAGAGAGAGAGAGAGAAAGAAAGGGGGGAGGAGGGTGTATGTGGGAATAACAATAGCCATATATTAGGCAAACATGATTTACATTCTATCACAATATATTTCACATTACATAGCATCACTGTGAAACACCACCACCATCACACTATACCATATAACACCAACATAACACCACACTACCAAACTGCACAACACTACATCATCATCACACTACATCATTCCACATCATTAGCATACCACACCACATTACTGTAGGCATAATATAACACAATACTGTATGTAACTATGGTATGCAGCTATATAGACATAGGTAACAATATGTAAAACAGGTAGTTATGTCTGAGTTCTCCAGGAAGAGTTACAGAACACATCCCCTTACCCAAGACTAAGCGAGAATGTCAAACACCTCTGACCACGTGTCGGAAATGTGACAGACATACACACGCACATACATAAGCACACGTACGCCCACACACTTTAGCCAGAAGCTAGAGGGAAATATAGGTTCGATATCACATGCAGGAAGGTTAGAAGGTAGGAGAAGACAGAGTGAGACAGAGTAGGACAGAAGAGTACAGGATTAGACAATGAGAGAGCGATAAGGAGTAGGAGAGTGAAAGAAAAGTAGAAGGGCAGCAGCTAGCACAAACTGCTACTAACCATAGGCTATATGGGTCACGCCAAGCTCTTAAATTTATTCAAGAAACTGTGACAAAAAAAACTCAGTCGATCCAAATCTGTCTATTTCATCATCCCACTTAACCCACTGACTCCCGTTGATGTATATATATATATATATATATATATATATATATATATATATATATATATATATGTCCACACGTTTTGTCACTGTGACTCCCGTTGACGTATATAAATGCGCAGCAATTGCAAGGTCCCTAATTTGCACAATTTTCAAATTTTGCACATGATTTTTGGTACATATACACGGGACACCTTCCTCTACAAGATGCCAGGCAGGGTCAATGCCTTACCACGCATGACCTTCCCCCCTAGCATGCCATTGTCTCGGCAATTCACCTGTTACTAGTGACCTGGCCAGTAAAGATATGTCGTGCCACGGTACGAAATTCAAGACTAGAGTGATTCCCCAATCGATGACAATGTGGAGGACAAAGTTTATGTAGCACTTGAGGGAGAAACAGTCAGAAATGACAATCAGGTAATGTCGCCAAAAAAGGTCAGGTATGTTGATGTGTTTGGTGAGTGAAACAATGCTTATAATTATAGCCTATATTACCATGGGAAAACCAATATACTCTCGTGCTACATATAAACTCATACCAAAGAAATAAATAAATACCGTTTATGAGTGGTGTGGAATAGTTACCCTCTCATAGAACTCGTTTTCTTTTGAGCCAGCCTGATAGAAAACCCAGCAAGATAAGGGGAACTGCTACCTGTATCCAGTATTTTAAACCTCAGATGAGTGACTTCTCTATGAATTTTCGATCTTTCTCACCAAAAGCGGAGGTTTGAGCCAAATTTTTTTTTTTTCCAAAATTGGTCGGGATTGGGGGAAAGTCAGTGGTGGAAAATCAGTCGGGATGGGGCGGGTTAAAATTCAAAGAGAATAATGGAACAAGAGAAGGCATACACTGATTATTTCCTATATGCCTCACCATTGCTCTCTCCTGGTCTCTCCATTGACAAGATAACCTTCTCTATAGAAATACTTACATTGGTAGCATCGGTTCACTTACATTGGTGGCCAGCGGTAAAAACAATCCAACTGCACTCACTTACATTGGTGGCCAGCGGTAAAAACAATCCAACTGCACTCACTTACATTGGTGGCCAGCGATAAAAGCAATCCAACTGCACTCACTTACATTGGTGGCCGCAAATGTATGCCTACGAGGCTACGAGTCAACAGTTGAGTCTACATTATCAAGACAAGACAAACGATACTACAATTCGAGCCCCACGACGCCTCATAACTTTAATTCCTATGACGAACCAACGAACTACAATGATCAGCTATTGCAACATAACAAGAAACAGAGAGCAAGAGCTGGCGGAGTATCTACGCTCTTCGTCCCTAATCGCTCCAAACCACTTCAACCACAACTCCACGAGTACGAGAAACAATAGCAGCGATAAATTACATCTATCGACAACTCCACAAGCCTACAAATTGATCTCAACAAGTAAGGAGAATCAAGCGCTACACGTTAAGAAGAAGAAAAGCGAACAAGGATGTGAGAAACGACAAACAACAACAAGCAAAAGTGACAAAGGAGGAAGTGCATCTGTACTATGCTAATAGTGTTGACTGTTGACCTAGCATGGTCATGTATCAGCACAACTGACCTCCATTCCTCCCTCCTTGAACCTCCACCACCCTCCACCACGAACTCCACCTTCTCCAACGCTACCACCACCACCATCTTCACCACAACTACCGGAGTGAGGCAGCTACTCAGCAGTGTGTCATCATCAGCTGAGTGGGGACAACGACACCGAGTGCTGACGCAGACATATCAGGACTCTGACCTGCCACAGTCAAGCACTATCAACATGCTTCAGCCATCATCACTATCATCAACAGCAGCACCCTGGCCAGTGTTCCCACCACAGTTAATATCAGTGAGTCGAACATTTACTCTATTAGTTTAACAGTACTACTTCATTTATACTGTACACTATACAACTTTATGTATATACGCAGTGATAGACAAGATCCCTACACCAACATAAACATACATATGAAAATCAAGTAAGACCAGAGAATCAAAATATAAGTACACATGTATCCTTCATACTACAGCCACAAAGGAAAAGCAAGTGAAAATGACTAACACAAATGGAGCTAGCAACTGTGTGCTATACTCAACCTCACACTTTAGTACTTGCAACCAATACCTAAAGATGAATTTTAAAATAAGCAAACATATCAAACTGACTTCACAACCTTTGGAGGACTATAGCATCAAGTGGTAGGTGGTACAAACGAAACCAAGTGAATACTATACATATTCTGAATATTATTTATCTAATTAAATAAAAAATATAAAAATATGGGTTACACAAAATATAGGCTTACTTTAATTTAACTATCATATGTCATTTATATATATATATATATATATATATATATATATATATATATATATATATATATATATATATATATATATATATACAGAGAGAGAGAGAGAGAGTCCTTCTCATAAATATTGTGTAACTGACTACAGCAGATTTGCCATTGTATTATTTTAATATTACAATTATAGTATACATATACAGTTTTATAACTACATTATCCCAATTATGTAACTTTACAATATTATGCATTTCACTTGATTACAAGTTGATTGTAATAGTATGAACTATGTTATGACAATGTTTACTGTCGATGGTACGCTAGTTTCGCGTGATCGAGCGATATGTAGGCATAATATAACACAATACTATATGTAACTATGGTATGCAGCTATATAGACATAGGTAAAAATATGTAAAACAGGTAGCTATGTCTGAATATTCCAAAAAGAGTTACAGAACAAATCCCCTTACTCAAGACTAAGCAAGAATGTCAAACACCTCGGACCATGTGTCGGAAATGTGACAGACATACACACGCACATACATACGCACAAGTATGCCCACACACTTTAGTCAGAAGCTAGAGGGAGATATAAGTCCGATATCACATGCAGGAAGGTTGGAAGGTAGGAGAAGACAGAGTGAGACAGAGTAGGACAGGAGAGTACAAGCCTAGACAAGGAGAGAGCGATAGGGAGTAGGAGAGTGAGAGTAATGTAGGACAGCAGCTAACATAAACTGCTACTAACCATAAGCTATACAGGTCACGCCAAGCTCTTTACTTTTATTCATGTAACTGTCTCACAATAAACTCAGTTTAGGCCTTCTCTTGTTCCGTTATTCTCTTCGTATTTTAAGTGGAATGATGAAACAGGTAGATTTGGGTCAGTGGAGTTTATTGTGAGACACTTGAATAAAAGTTAAGAGTTTGGCGTGACCCGTATAGCCTATGGTTAGTAGCAGTTTATGCTAGCTGCTGTCTTTCTACTTTACTCTCACTTCCCTACTCCCTATCGCTCTCTCCTTGTGTAGTCTTGTACTCTGCTGTCCTACTCTGTCTCACTCTGTCTTCTCCTACCTTCTACCCTTCCTGCATGTGATATCAGACTTATATTTACCTCTAGTTTCCAGCTAAAGTGTGTGGGAGTACGTGTCCCTACCTATGTGCGTGTGTATGTCTGTCACATTTCCGACACATGGTCCGAGGTGTTTGACATTCTTGCTTAGTCGGGGATAGGGTAAGGGGATGTGTTCTGTAACTCTTCCTGGAAAACTCAGACATAACTACCTGTTTTACATATTGTTACCTATATCTATATAGCTGCATACTGTAGTTACATATAGTATGGTGTTATATTATGCCTACAATACTATCATACCAAACCTCACATTACCATCACACCACGCCAGTTCACCATCACACCCTCATTTCACCATCACACCATACCACACTGCATCACATCACATCACTTACCACATAATTCACCATCACATCCTTATTTCACTATAACACCATACCACACTACGCCACATCACATCACTAACCTAATACACCGCAAAAGCGCCACGCAACAACACCAAAGTACCACACCAATTTTTATCACACCACACTAAACCACATCATCAACACACCACAAAATATTACTATCACAGCAGACATCACATCACTAAAATCCCACACTGCACCATCATCAAACATCACCATCACACCACACCAATTCACCATCGCAATACACCACATTGCATCATTAATATACCGTATCACACCACATTACAATTGCACTAAACAACATTACATCACCATCACACCACACAATGTCACATCACACTAGCCTACACCGCACCACATCACTAATATACAATACCATATTACCATCACAACAAACAACATCACATCACCATCACACCACACCACCACCACGTAAACCCATACCACATTACAATTACACCAAACGACACCACTCACATCAGCAGTTACTTTAACAAACAAGGGATGAGACTATGACACACCTAATGTCTGACCTGGCTCATATCTCTGATTGGGGTAAAAGTAATCTTGTTGTTTTAATGCATCAGAAACTAAGTTCTTACATCTTTCGACCCGTCAAAATCTACCACCGGAGTATCCTTTAATTTTTAACATTATCCAACACATATGCATCACCTATGAAGACACATACTGGGGGTTTCATTCTGTCGGGATTTATCTTGAAAAGGTCAAATTACCTCTCTTGTAATATTTGCTTCCAAAAAAGTAGCTGTGCTTAACCGACTCCGTGCCTTCTTTATCCCTGTACAGTTGTTGACTTTATACGGGGGTTTTATATCCCCGTGTCTAGAGTATAACGCTTATGTGTTGGGAGTCTCCCCACACAGAGCTCTTCTCAACAAGATGGAGTACAAGGGTTTTCATCTCATTAACTCTCCTCCTTTTACTGGCTCCCTTATCCTCTGTCTCTTCGCCGTATCGTTGTATTTTTATATCTTTTTCGCTACTTTAGTGGTCACTGCTCCTCTGAACTGTCTACTTGCATCCTTCCACCACTATGGAGCGCGCGTAGCACCCTTGTAGTAGTAAACTCTCATCTTTTGTTTTTGTCCAGCCCTCAATTGCAAGTTAATCGTTAATCCCAGTCCTACATATATGCAACAGATCAACTCTGTAACAGTCTTCCTCTGTCTGTATTTCCTATTGTCCATAAACTCCAGTCTTTTAAATGCAGTGTCTACAGGCATCTCGAAATGAACAGATCTTGAATTTGGCTCTCTGTTATCCAGCTTTATTTTTTTCTTGAGGAAACATTCTTGTGGGTTTATTGCGTTTCATTTCTTCTTCCTTGCATTAAAAAAAAAAAGTCACCAAACATCACCATCACATACCACCACACTGCTCCTCGAATACATATACGGTACATAAACCCTCCCTCACCACACAACACACAATCTCTCCTCCACCCCCCCCCCTCCAACCCCGCCAACACAGCCCCATCCACCACCACACCAAGCCTACTGTAAATATGCGCGTATATGACTCCCTCCAGAATATCTCTTGCCAATACCTCTTTTATTTCCCACGACGCCACACTCTGAAAAACTGACTGGAAATTGTTACTGTGTGTGTGTGTGTGTGTGTGTGTGTGTGTGTGTGTGTGTGTGTGTGTGTGTGGGTGGGTTTGGATGACGAAGTTTCAGTGAGTGCACGTGGATATTTGTGTTACAGGGAATCTATGTAACAGGAGATTTCCCGTAAGCCTGAAGCTAACAGTATTTCTTTTTATTGCAATGACAATAAGTGAAGACATGAAATTTCTTAAATATCAAAAGTGTATAAGTATACTATCTATCGAACTACATTGAGTCGCAGATCTGTATACTTGGTGGTATGAGAGGATTAGTAGCATCTACTTTTTAGCAACTTGTTTTGTGTATTACACTTTACCAACATCATCTGTGCCATCTATGTCATTTTAAAATCAACATAATCTGCATCAATTACGCAAAAAAGCATTCTGAGGTGTACTTAGCAAAGCATATAATCAAGAAAGAAGTGTTATGAAATCTCCAAGTACAAGAAAGAAAGCAGGATGGCTATGGCGCCTGTTCATTTAATTACCTACGAGCGAGCGATGTTTACTCTTATTTAAGTTTGGAAATAAAGCGGTCCGGGCCAACCTGGCCCAACCCGACCAGACCGTCACATTAAGCAGAAGCCAGTAACTTTAGTACTATGTGAAGCAGAGTTGACATTTATTTATTGAATGTGATACATTCATTCAATAAATTTTATCAACCACAAAGACGTAGGAACTCCTTGGAATCTCGAGTTTTCCAAGGGAGTGTTGTTCGGCTCTAATTGGTGAATGCCTCAGTTATGAAATCAAAATTTAAAAGATTTTCCGCCGTAACATTGTGTTTTTTGGCATGAGCTCTAGCAGTCGTTAAGTATCAGACATTCCGCCCATAATTTTGCATTAACGTTTTTGCAATGTTGTAATGGTGAAATCACCAAGGGAAAACATCACATGTCTGATTTTAACCATCTCACCAATAGCCAAACCTTTTTCGTTAAAGGTTCGTCGACACAGAAAGTTGGCAGCAGAGTTTGTAGAACTTAGTATTGCACGTGTGATGAATGCTACGGCGACTTGCTTTACACCGGCACTCGCCTATAGCTGCAACCTATGTTGTTCAAACAGACCCTGAGCTATATTAAGAATTTCGACTTTCATTGCTCCATAATGATATGTGTTCCACATTGCTCAATGAGCGAATCTAGATGTAAACAATAGCCGAAAATCATCCAGGGAGAAATCACCCTGGGGAAAAGCCATATTTCTTACTTGCATCCTGCGAATGAAAGCCGACTTTTTGCCGTAGTTCATTGAAATTACTTGACCACTGTGAATATTCTGCGTGGTTCCTACGATGTGTTGTTTTTATTATGAGGAAGCAAAGCTGAAAACAACATGTGTGAGATTCTTTCATAATAGGTCGATGAGCGATTGAATATTTAAACCTTATCGATGTTAGTATGGATTTGTGTGTGTGTGTGTGTGTGTGTGTGTGTGTGTGTGTGTGTGTGAGAGAGAGAGAGAGAGAGAAAGAAAGAGAGAGAGAGAGAGAGAGAGAGAGAGAGAGAGAGAGAGAGAGAGAGTGAGACTGTCTTTCGTTCCAAAATATTTTTCATTGTACAGATACCATCATGAAGAAATAATACATCAGAGTGAACTTGTGATAAGATAGAGCTCGCTCGCTCGTCACGCACTCACAAAGCGCACTTTACTGGTGCTATTCTATTACGTGTTCACTGCAAAGACATTGTGTTAAGCCCAGTTTTAACAGATGAAATTAATTCTCAGTGACAAGTAGACCTACCTAATGTGTTGTCAGTGGTGCATTATAAACTTGTCATTGAAATCAATCTTTGCTGAAGGAAGGTGAAGGTCGCACAATCTCCTCTCTCCAGTTCTTAAACTAATATCGAAATCATCTGCCTTTGTGACCCCTAGGCATACAATTATTCCAACTAAGTAACTAATCTTGGATAAGCACGACCAACTGACTAAACTATCACACTGAGGGCTTTGATGAAAGTGATGTCTGAACAAGTACCCCCTTTTTTTCCCCTAGAAGTATTCGGGATTAGCTAGCGAACAAAACAGAAGTACTGTACATTGGAATAGATCCAAGTGTTTCACTCAGAACCCAAAATACAAGAAATACATTATCTATTAAAAAAAAAAAAAAAGCTGGAACAAGTTTAACAAGCAGTTTATCTCCATGACAAATTGTGGAATGAAACAAAGGGGGGAGGGGATCCTGTCCGTGGAATACAAGACGCCGAAATAACTGAATATGTCCGTGAATAAAATGCACCTAAGCCAAACTAAAGCCGAGTTTCCTAAGTTCATTAGGATCTCAGTCAGTATATATATATATATATATATATATATATATATATATATATATATATATATATATAATGCCAGGAGCCCACAAACCATTCCATCGAAAAAAAAAAAAAAAAAAAGAGAAAAATTTGTTACGTTCATATCGAGATGCCTGGACACACTGCGTTTGAAAGACTGGAGAATAGGAAGTAGGAAATACAGATAGAGGGAGACAGTTCCAGAGTTGACCTGTTGCATAAATGAAGGACTGGAAGTAACGGTTAACTCTTGCATTAGAGAGCTGGACAGAAAAGAGATGAGAGTTTGTTGCTAAACGAGTGCTACGCACCCGTCGGAGAGGTGGACGGATGCAAGCAGACAGGTCAGAAGAGCAGTGACCATTGAAGTAGCGATAGAAAAGAGTAAAAAATGCAACAGTGGGGCGATAAGACAGAGGTTTAAGGGAGCAAGTAAGACGAGGAGAGTTAATGAGACGAAAATCCATTTACGTCACGCTACTGACAAGAGTTGTATGTGGGAAGACATAAGAGTTGTACTCTACACAGGGGAGAATAAAACCTGTATATAAAGTCAACAACTGTGCAGGGGTAAAGAAGGTACGGAGTCGTCTAAGCACACCTAATCTATTAGAAGCAGATTTTACAAGAGATGTAATATGATCTTTCCAAGATAAATCCCGAGAGAATGAAACCCCAACTATGTTCAAGGATGATACAGGATTGAGCTGAATATCATTAAACATTGGCAGGTACTCCCGTGGAAGATATTATCGGGTTAATAAGTGAAAGAACTGAGTCTTTCATGCATTAGAAACAAGGTTACTTTTACCCCACTCAGAGATAGGCTACGAGCCAAGTCAGACATTAGGCGTGCCATAGCCTCATCCCTTGTTTGTCGAAGTAACTGCTGAAATGAACATTGCGAGAACCGAATGGAAAGGTGAAGGGTGGAATCATCAGCACATGAGTGGATAGGGTTAGATGTACAGCTTAGAATGTCGTTTATGACTAAAGGGAAGTTGGTGATAGGACAGAGTTCTGAGGAACACCACTATTTATAGATCTAGGAGAAGAACGGTGGCCCTCTACAACAGCAGCTAAAGCTCAACCAGAAAGGAAGCTATAGATGAAGGCACAGATAGAGGGATACAAACCGTAAGGGGGCAGTTTGGATATTAAAGATTTATGCCAGACTCGATCGAAAGCCTTTGAGATCACAAGTGCAATGGCAAAGCTTTCTCCAAATTCCCGAAAGGAGGATGGCCATGAGTCTGAAGAGTAGGTGAGAAAACTGCAAGTGGAACGTCGCTGACGGAACCCATCCGGATGATCAGAAAGAAGGTTGTGATAGGATAGATGCTTTAAATTCTTTCTGTTAAGAATAGACTGGAAAACCTTTGAGACACAGGATATTAAAGCAGTTGGGGGATAATTAAAGGGTTGGGAATGGCCACCCTTCTTTGGGACTGGCTGAATGAGAGCAAACTTCCAGCAAGAAGGAAAGGCACAAATTGACAGACAAAGGCGAAAGAGTTTGCCTAGGCAGGGTGTGAGCACAGGAGCACAGTTCTTGAAGATAACAGGAAGGACCCCATCAGGCCCATATGCTTTGTTAGTATTGAGGCCAGTGTTGGCAGAAAATACATCGGTTGAAGAAATTTTAATGTCAGGCATGAGGAAGTCAGAGGAGGGAAGTGATGGACGAGAAGCACCGGAATCGTCTAAGGTGGAATTGGAGGAGAAAGTCTGAGTGAAGAGATCTACTTTATCAGTAGAAATAATTACAGAGACATCAGAGTAGAAAAGAGGAGGGAAGGATGATGAGGTAAAGTTGTTAGAAAGGTTTTTGGCAAGGTGCCAGAAAGAGTGGGAAGAATTCGAGTTGGAGAGGTGAGAGCATTTAGTACAGATGAAATTATTTTTAGCAGAGTGAAGAACAGACTTAGCACGATTCCCGGCAAAAACATAAAAAAGATGTGATTCAAGGATGGGTTGGCTCTGTTACCTTTTATAGGCCCTCTCCTTGTTATGGACAGCAATAGAACAAGCGTGTTTAAACCTACGCTTTTTTGCATTAGTCAAAGGATATGAGAAAGGAATGTATTCTTCCAAGCCTGAGAGAATAACCTCCGTAATGTGCATGGCACACTCAGATGGCTCCTGGCCATGGAAGCCATAATCATTCCAGGGAAAATCAAAGAAGTACTGCCTGAGGGCCTCCCAATCAGCAGCTCCGAAGTGCCACAACTAACGTTTCTTTGGAGGGTCCACAGGCCGTACAGGAGCGTTAGGACAATCAAGGTAATATGGTTGTGACCAGAGGAGACCCCAAAAGGAAAGATTAACAGCATAAGCAGAAGGATTCATGTTAAGGAAGAGGTTTATGTTGAAGAGTAGACAAGGAAAAGGTTAGAAAACGACTTAACCCGTCCCGTCCCGTCGACATATGGGTATGTTGCAACATTTTGCATTTGCATTGCACGGTCCCTAATTTGCACAATTTTCAATTTTCGCGTGTGACTTTTCGTACGTATACAGGGGACACCTTCCTCTATTCCTCTACAAGATGCCAAGCAGGGACAATGCCTTACACTGCATAATTTCCCCCCCCCACACACACAGTTGTCTCGGCAATTCACCTATTACCAGTGACCTGGCCAATAAAGACATTCAGGGCCAGAGTGATTCCCCAATCGATGACAATGTGGAGGACAAAGTTTACATAGCATTAGAGGAAGAAACAGTCAGAAGTGATGATCAGGTAATGTGGCAAAAGAAGGTCAGGTATGGTGATGAGTTAGTGAGTGAAATAATGCTTATAATGCCCATATTACTGTTTGAAAACCAATATACTCTCGTACTACATATAAATTCGTACCAAGTAAATAAATAAATATCATTTATGAGTGGTGTGAAATAGTTACCCTCCCATAGAACTCGTTTTCTTTGGTGCCAGCCTGTTAGAAAACCCAGTCAGGTAAGGAGGTACTGCTACCTGGATCTTTTTTTTTTTTTTTTTTTTTTTTTTTTATGTGTCCGACTCTGGGCAAAGGCTTCAGAGCCTATTGCTTGGGGGCACTGAACTATCCCAAGGCCCAGTAGTCCTCCTACACCTCCACATGTCACCACTTCGGCGCTAACACCCACCATCCATATTGAATACATGCTAGGGCTGTCTCATACAGGATTGGTGTATTGGTATTAAGCGGGGGTATTTTTACGACATGTCGGCGGGTCATCTGGTAGATCAGGAAAGTCTGCTTTTAGGAAATTCAAATCCTCAAACTGTTCCCTGCCCCAGCCGGGATTCGATCCTGGGACCATTAGGACCGCAGGCCGCCTCTCTACCGATTCAGCCACCTCAGGTGAGCAATTTCTCAATGAAATTTCGATGTTTCTCACCAAAAGCAGAGGTTTTAGCCCCCCCCCAAAAAAAAATCGAAAATACCTCGGGACTGGGGGGTGTTGGAGGTGCAAAATAGCTTGGGACATGACGGGTTAAACTTCAGCCTAAAAATCACTCTTGTAAGGCTACCTATAGTGGCTTACTGGTGGCCTATTCTCGTTTGGTCCGTCAACGTTTATTACGAACGAGCGAGCGAAGGGAGGAAACGATGATAACTCTCAGTCAAGTTTTGAAATAAGCTGCCCTGTATGTTCCGGCCGGTCCGATCCGACCGTCATCAAAAGCAGTAGACTGTGGCTGATTGTACGATGCGGAAAAAGTAAGACAAGTTAAGAAAAATGGGTGCTGTGGCGGTGGGGTTGGGTGCTGGGAGGGCGAGTACACTGTGTGAAAATGTAGGTTTGGTGTTTAAGTAGAATATAGCTATTGCTGAATTCGAATGGTATTTATTTATTTATTTATTTATTTACTTGTTTGTTTAGTTATTTATTTTATCTATTTATTGCTACTGCTAAACTTTTTTCCTTTAAATCAAATCAGCTAATTTTGTCGTTCATTTGCAGCTTATTTTCCAAACTTAGTTGATGAAATATGACGATGACATACTGTAACTTCCTCAGCACTTCCTCGTGACTGGCACCATATTCTAGTGTTAACCTATTGTCACAACTCAGCGCTGAAGATGAAGCGGTGGAAGTTTCACATCAAGTTAGCATAGGAAGGGTATAGTCGACTTTACTCAGATTGGGAGAGATTTTGCTAACTGGTGAAGATAGAAATTGTCTTCAAAATCCCCTTCAGAACAATCCATCCTTCCAAAGTGGGATAGAATCGTCTGGTGGCAGAACAAATAAGCCAAATAAGACATCACTGGATTCAGAGGGTTCACCAAAAACAAGAGCAATGACATAAAACTGACATTATTAACAGTAACACTACCACAACTATATCTTCAACCGGAACAACAACTATAAGAACAACATAAGCACGCATTACAAATAATATGGAAATGAAATGCTCATAGGGTATAAGAATTTCATGTAAAACTTAGTTGGTACTGAAGGTTAAGCTGCGTAACGTTAAGTCAGGCCAGATTAGATAGTTTATTTTAGGACAGATAAGTATGGAATAGGACAGGATTGGATGTGTTAGGTCAGGTCAGGTTAAGAGATATGCATAGAACAGGACTTAACCGGCTGAGTTAGGTTAGATTAGGTTAGATTAGGGCTGGATAGATAAGAATGGAACATGAAGAGATGGAATGAGTTAGGTTCGGCAGTATCGCATAGCACAGAACAGTTTTTAAAAATTCTCAGTAAAAATAAATAGAATTCGTAACTCGCCACAAAAGCACTATTTCCTCAGTACAAAAGAGTACAAAGGCTTCTCACACAATACAGTGGAGTCCAAAACAGTGTGGTAATATCTTCTCACAGAACTTCACCTCAGGACTGTCACCTGAAATGGAACGAGTGGTGCTGTTACTGTTAATTGGCAGTACTCTTGGTTATATCTATGTTTACTGTTAGCTAGTTGTTCTATTGGTTATGTGTTACTGTTAACTGGTTAGTCTGTTGGTTGTATTATTGTTTATTGGTCGTTCAGCTGGGTATGTGTTAATATTACTTCGTTCTTCTATTGGTTATGTGATCCTATTAAATAGTTTTCCTGTTGGTTACGTGTTATTGTTAATTGGGTTTCATCTTTGTTATGTATTACTGTTAATTGGTTGTTCTGTTAGTCATGTGTTCCTTTAATAGGGTGTCCTGTGTTACTGTTAGTTGGCTGTCCTCTTGCTTATGTGTTACAGCTAATTGGTTGTTCTGCTGGTTATGACTTACGGTTAATTGGTTGTTCTGTTAGTTATGCATTACTGTTAATAGTTTGTTATGTTGGTTTTATGTTACTGTTAAATGGTTATTTTGTTGGTTATGTGTTCCCGCTTATTGGTTGTTCAGTTGTTTGTGTTACTGTTAATTAGATGTTCTGTTGATTGTGTGTTACTGTGAATTAGTTGTCCTGCTGGTTATATGTTACAGTTTACTGGTTTTCTGTTGGTTGTGTGTTCTTGTTCATTGGTTATTCTGTTGGCTTTGTGTTACTGTTAATTAGCTGTTTTGTTGCTTGTGTCTTACTGTTAATCGGTTTTTCTGTTGGCTGAGTGTTACTATTACTCGGCTGTTTTCTTGGTTGTGTGTTACTGTTAATGGGCTGTTTTCTTGGCTGTGTGTTACTATTAAGGAGCTGTTTTGTTGGCTGTGTGTTACTGTTAATGGGCTGTTTTGTTGGTTGTGTGTTACTGTTAATGGGCTGTTTTATTGGCTGTGTGTTACTGTTAATGGGCCGTTTTGTTGGTTGTGTGTTACTGTTAATGGGCTGTTTTATTGGCTGTGTGTTACTGTTAATGGGCTGTTTTGTTGGCTGTGTGTTACTGTTAATGAGTTGTTCTGTTGCTGTTGCGTTACTGTTACTTGTGTATTCTTTTGCCAGTTTATCTTTATATGACGAGAGATCACTCCTAGGCTGATATATCACTCCTAGGCTGATATAAGTCGTTGAGAAAGAGAGGGAGAGAGAGAGAGAGAGAGAGAGAGAGAGGCTTGAATTGTGTTACTTATTGCCTGTAGTTCTCTTAAAGTTGTGTTCTGCGTCTAATATATAAGTTATTTTTATATTTCAGGTCCTTGCATTTTCATGCAACTGTTACTACTGTTTGTGTGTTCTGTTACATATGTGTTCTGTTCCTGTTTTTTCTATTGCCTCTGTTTTATTAAATTAGTAGTCCTATAATTTTGACACTTTTATTTATGTATTCTATCCATCCATCTGCCCATCCCTTCTTCCATCCATCAGTCAAGTTATATTCATAATTAATGTTGTAACGTTATTATATGTTTCATTTCGTTGCGTATTTTATCATCCATCTTTCTACTCATCATCCCTTCCATCCATCCATCCATCCATCCATCTACCCATCCCACCCTCCCTCTCTCCTACCCATCCATCCTTCCATTCATCCACCCAGGCAGTCCCCCAGCCATGCATCCATCATCCCAGCTGAATTTCCCAGGAAGACATGAGAGCGCAACAAAGGCTCTGTCCCCCTTCGCATAATTGTGCATATATTAACTGCAGGTGCATTCATGTTCGTCAT
Organism: Coenobita brevimanus; assembly: GCF_032717465.1. Lineage (NCBI taxonomy): Eukaryota > Metazoa > Arthropoda > Malacostraca > Decapoda > Coenobitidae > Coenobita > Coenobita brevimanus. The sequence continues at coordinate 17,885,833 of NC_136999.1, forward strand.
TTATCCAATCGTTCATCCACTCTTTATCATTACAAATATATATCCATCAATCCATCTTCTCATCTACCTACCTATCTATCTATCTCTGTTGCCCGTCTTATCGCTGTCTATCTATCTATCTGTCTCGCTGCCTCTATGTCTGTCTGTCTGCCTATCTGTCTGCCTGTCTGTCTGCCTGTCAGCCTATCTATTTATTCATCTGTCTATCCATAACTAACCTATCTATCTAGCCATCGTTTCATTCATCAATCTGCCTCATCCATCTACTTCTTTATCCACCTCTTCATCCAAATACTCATCCATACTCCCAGCTCTACTTCCCAGTAACACACAAGTATAAATGTAAAGGATGTATCGTGTTCTTATACCCACATATGATGATGTGACCTGCCTGCTGGATGTCTGTCAGCATATTTGTGTGTATGTTATCTGTAGCTGTCATGAAACTTCTCAATGACTGGCTGTAATTTAATGAAAACTGTCAACAAATGTGCAGATTTGGATGCCTATCAAAACTGCATAAGCTTCTGATTCTCGATTTTACCCCATCCTCCCTCGTCTTCCGGTCCTTTACTTGCTATTAATTATTTTGTATTTTGTTCCTGATAACGCCTGACGATTTTTGTTCACATAAGAGAAACCCTTCGTAGGTAAACAGTTCAGTATATGAAAAAATGATACTTTAGTATCGTATCTTTAAACCTGAATTAGCAAGTGGAATGCAAACCCCTAATTCGTTATCATTTCTGGACTGCATTTGGTTATTTGCTATGGTCTGTCAGCATCCCACATTACATAGTGTAGCTAGCAACAATATAGTAAGGCTAAACAGGTTTCATCTGACTCACTTGCATTAGAAATTATTGTCGAAACTAGGGAGCTTGCATTCCACTCAGCAGTTTAATGTTTAAGCAAACGGCCTTAAGGCCTCTGTCACTTTTTCACAAATGAAACGGCGGATGAAGCCGGACGAGAAATTTCGGCCATCCGGGGTGATCCGGCGTATCAAGACGCTGTGACGTCATCGATGCAGGTCTGAGCACGGCAGGCAAGCAGAAAATTAGGATCTCTTCCCGGCAGACCGCGGTCGCTAGCCGGTCCTTGCCGGAGATGTTCCAGGTGTATGAGCCGAAACATACGGAGGAAGACGGATTTACATGGTGCCTAGAAGGACCTAGACGATCTCCAGGCGGTCTTTTCCGATTGTCGCCGGACTGTAGTCAGTGCTGCCTCACGATGCATATAAAAGAATGCCGTACAGGCTGTTCCTCATTCTGCTGCTTACTGTGAAGAGTGAACATCAACAGACAAGATGTAAATTTCTTCACAGCATGCTGAATGACTAAAACTGCAGTTGGCTACAACTGAAATGGACCTACTGGCAGCGAAAATGATTGTGTTAACACAAAACCAAGAAGAAGAACAGAGAAGAAAAAGAAGACAAAAGAGGAAACGCCTGTTGGTTAATCCTCGGTTTCCCAGAAGACCCCTGTATGGCCAGTATGAAAAGTTGATGAATGAACTTATAGCAGAAAATGTGACTGGCTTCAGGAATTTCTTAAGAATGGACCCTGCCATATTTGAGGAAATTCTTGCCTGTCCTCCGAGCTGTCCTGGGTGAAATTACGACTCTCGGATGGCCCCGGTCTCCACACGGCGCACACTGACTTTTTCGGTGGGTTCACGGAGGCTCCCGCTAACTCCCGGGAGCTCCTGTCATCAACAGGGATCGTTTTCTTCCGAGATATCTGGGAAGAAAAAATGAACACTGCTCATTTTTTTCGCCCGTCCGGCTTGACAATGCAGGATGGCCAAGGATGCAGCCAGATGTCATGCCGGCTTGTATACGGTGCTCAGGGATCTCCACGGATGATGACGGACCAGCCCTCCGGTTTCATTCGGCGTTTCATCTGTGAATGTGTGACCTAGGCTTTAGTCCTACAATTCTCAGACTAGCAGGAAAATTTTAGTGAACTACTTATTCATCTAAGACAGATAATATGGGATAAATGGGTCAGAGTTTTTTTTATCACAAATCTGTATCAAACTCCTATATTAAAGTTATTTTAAGTGTTTGCGAATTCATTGTTATCACTATGGTAATTATGTACTGTCTTGTATTAATGAATTGGCGCTATATATTTGCATAGTTGGAGAAAAAGTTACTACTACAACTGATAACACCACCACCGTCATCATCACATAACACTACCAACACCACCATCATCACAATTATCATCACAATAACGAACACTGATATTATTAACGCACCAGGTATTATTACCATCATCACTAAAATCATCACAGTCGCCAACACCGTGTCATCGTTAAACACCTACATTACTATAGTACACCTTGTAAAGACGGGTGTTGAAAGAGTAGTGCTCTAGCAATGTAAAGGAAATTTTTTCTCAGAAATTCGTGGTAGGAGTCTGAAAGGCTGGGCTGGACAGAGAAGTGTGGTTATACCACCATCATCATAATCCTCACAGTAAACAACAGTGTACCCAGTGCCACCATCATCATGAATCCTACCACCGCCGCTCTAACCAAACCAAACCTAGCTCGTACCGTTCACAAACACAACATTGTTTATAGACACGGACATTATTCCAAATCACGCATATGCCAAAAGTCACTCACTTCACCCTCTATCACAAGATACATGATAACCAGTTCAGTTCCATGACGTACTTCCATATTATTCTTGCCACTGTCAACCTATTTCAGTCTCTCTGAATTCCCTTCTGTTAGATCGTTTTTTATTCTTGTTATCTCCATATAATTTTGCTAACTTTGAATAAATCAGTACTCTACCTTATTTTACTCTAACCTGACCTAAAATGCCCATCTCTCCGTCTTGCATACTCAGTTATAGGAAGAGATTAACACTAAAATATGGTGTCAGTCACAAAAGGATATAGAGATGTAGAACTGTCTGTTTCTGCCACTGGGTTACGTGGGATAATCAGCGAAAGGACGTATATCTGGGCCAAGCTGAGGTAAAAAAAAAAAAAAAAAAAAAAGTCTAGTGACGGAGATGGTTACAGGTTCCATTCACGCCGCCACAACCTTAAACATGCCGTTAAGCTAAATAATATCGTGTTCTGGTACGAAGAGTAAGTAGAATACACTACGTCACTGAATTAAAGAGGTTGAGACAGTTTTCCTATTGGAGACAACAATGCATATCTAGTAAAACTGTAAATATGAAGTTATTATTTAATTCGTGCCAGCGCCTAACCAGTGTTTTCAGCTCAGGGCAGAATGTTGGCGGTAAAGTTAGTTTCCATTAAGTTTTTAGTACGACTTAATATTATTTTATTCTCGCCACCACTAACCGATTTACATCAGCTTCGGGAGACCTCTGGCATTAAAGGGGCTGAAGTAGTAATATGGTGGGCGAATGTGGATAATGAATATTATGTCTTATGGCTGTGGTAAAATGTAGAAAGCTTAAAAAGATTTAGCCATTGATAAAAGACGCAATTTGAGGGAATAAACGGAAGAAAGAAAAAGAGGGCACTGATACAAGATAAAGTGTCTTTTGGTATATGAAGAATAACATTAACAAACAGACCACTAATGAACAGTATTTTTGGCGAAGTTAAAAGCAAGTACAAACCGTAGAGAGGAAATGTAACAGGCAAGTAAGAGACCATTCCTCGGTTAAATGTATAAAACTTGGACACTGAAGAAAGGTTATGTAGTTTTCTGACGATAAAACGTAAATGGATACTGTTATACAGCTTATGATAACAGTAGGAGATATTATATTCTTCAATAAATAAAGGGTTGGCAAGAACGATACCTTTTCTGTCATATTAAGGTCGTGTATACAATGCCAAGAAATAGTTTAGTTGGATAAGCCGGGCGGTATTTTTTTTTTTTTTTTTTTCTTTGTGTGTGTGTCTGACTCTGGACAAAGGCTTCACAGCCTGCCCCCAAGGCCCAGTAGTCCTCCTACATACCATACACCTCTACTGTACATGTCATCCAAGGCTTACTGTGGTATAATGAGATTGTTTCATTGCGGCAGGGGTGTGGTAATGGGTTTTGTAGGGAACTGAGAGAGAGAGAGAGAGAGAGAGAGAGAGTTAAGAATGTCATAAAGACTTTGTAGTTAATTGTAGAGAAGTATATGTTAGACTTGTGGTCGAGCGGCTTTTATATCTTGTAGTAGTTTCCCCACCAGATGTCATGTAGTGACGGGAGAGGTAAAGAATAGTATGGGACTATCTTTATTTGTCTTGGAAATATTAAACAGGTATAATAGTATAAGTCCTGGGTAGCTACCTCCCTGTCTCGCTATCTCTCTCTCTCTCTCTCTGTTCTCAAGCTAATCTCCGTCTCGACCTCTCTATAGGGTCGCTTGTCTCCTTCTGTCTAGCCTGTTCGGTAGCTCATCTCCGTCTGAGCTCTCTTTCCTAAATTCTGGTATAGCAGGGGTGTGTCACATGTGTTCCTCGTGGGTGGACTAGATCTTTCTCACGAGAGGACTGCTGACAGCTAACTGAATCATCTCCTTACTGGCCGCTGTCGTCAGCTTTCCCCCGTGTAAGCGTTTAGCGCTGCTCGCTTCTCGCAAACACAACACCTTCTCATCATTTGACTTCCTGCTTCTATCTGTCTCTCTATCTATCTATTTATCTATCTATCTAGTATGATTTGCAATTATAATATGGAGACCTACCACATTGCTCTGCCGCGCAAAAATGGCGTACCATCGACATTTAATAGTTATAATATATTAATACATACTACATACACATTATAATGAACTTATAAGCTAATTAAGTGAAATACATAATATTGTAAAGTAACATAATTGTATGAATATTGTATACATATATTATTCATAGTAAATAGTGATTATTCAGTAATATTACATTTTAAATAAGTTGTATACATATTTGAATAAATGCAATGGTTGTTGTATAACACTTGTAAGACGTGCATGTACAACAGACGTACGCATATAATTGTGCAATGGTAATACTGCTAGGTTATACATTACATATTTGAGTTATCACTTTAGTAATGTCTAATATTTCACCTAACTTGTATGATGATACTGGTAATACAGAATTGTGCTATAATTGTATGACTTATATTGTGCTAACATTGTGGTACTACATAATTGTAACATTTTATGAATTGTTACTAAATATTGTGTTAATGCATAATTGTGTTGGCCTTATAATTGTAGTTACATAAAAGTTACATCTTGTTAATGCAACTGTTTTGTCGTTACATAATTGTTACATATCGTTTGTAGGTACATAATTGTTGTTAAAGTTACATAAAAGTTACATCTTGTTAATGCAACTGTTACATAATTGGCAAAGTGTAACATAATGCAATCGTTTGTCGTTACATAATTGTTACATATCGTTTGTAGGTACATAATTGTAGTTAAAGTTACATAAAAGTTACATCTTGTTAATGCAACTGTTACATAATTGGCAAAGTGTAACATAATGCAATCGTTTGTCGTTACATAATTATAATATGGAGTAACATAATTGTAATAACTGCAGTCCTAACATATGCTGCGGTCGATGATAGTGATGATGTGTCGTGCCACTTGTATGTGGAGACAACAATTTGCTTTTTTGTTTGTAGTTTACGTGGTATTTTGAGTTATGTAGTAACACTTACACTTATTTTCATTTGTTTGTTATGTGATCTTACTCTATTTCTCTTTTTTCTTTCTTACTTTTCTTTCTTTCTTTCTTCTTTTTTTTTTTCTTTTTTTTTTTTCTATAGTTTGTTTTTCTTTGCTTGTGTACGCTTTTTTCCATGTTGTTCATGGTTACATAATTACTGGCTAATTTCCTTGGGATACTTTTTCAAAGTTTAGTTTATATTGCACAGATACTATAAAATGATATTATATAGTCCCATATTTTGTTATTTTATATAAAAAAAAAATATATACATATATACAGTATTAACTATACACACTGACTTGTTCACCTGTACCTATCGTGAGTAATATGTGTGTCAGCACTGTGTGGAAATCATTGTCTTCACGATTGTGTTGAAGATGTTCACTCTTGCTAACGGCATTTGTGTTGGCCATTTTTTTTTTTTTTTTTTTTTTTTCGTAAGTTAATTTATCTGTTTCCACTAGGTAGCTTTAATTAATAAATGTTTAATACAGTTCTTTTAATTGCTCACTGAGTAACTGTGATGGTATATTTTCTTTATCGCTTGTAGACATAATAATGTATAGTTGTATGTATGAAACACGTATTTTATGTAGGTATGAATGGTAACACTCGTTGGTAGTAAATAAATGTTATAATAAATGAATGAATATATACAGTGTAGAATATTTATTGTTGGTGATTATTTAGTGTTTGAGTTATGGAGATAACTGAAGTAAGTATGTGTATTTAAACTGTAACTATACAGCACGTTTTATATGTTTGTGCAGAAGCTTATTGTCTATCACTGTGTATTGTATAAATGAAGTAACGATGTAACTCACTAATTTTTTACCGTGGTGAGAAATGGTGTGAGTGGTGTTGCACGTGGTGATAGCGTTGTCCTTTGCGGGTTGATTGGCGTGTTGTCGTCTCAGCACATGGTGACGTCGGCTTCCCACACTGGTAGCTGTGGTGAGTGAATGAGTAGCGATGAGTAACTTGAGTGAAGACGAGTGAGTAAGACGAGTTGTGAATCGTGTCTCACTCTTCGTTTGTTTGTTCCCTTTATTCTATGTGGAAGTTTTCTCTGTCCTTTTCTCTAGTGATTTATTCGTTGTGGGATGAAGACTGCCGCTACTTGTAGGTGCGTGTAGAAGATTATACAGACGACGTAGAGTTGTTAATTGTAGTTGATTGTAGATGGCTGTAGTTGATTGTAGATGGCTGTAGACTTTGTAGAACTGAAGCTAACCTTGTAGTCTCGGTTGCTTTTGTAGAAAATTGCTTTTAATTCGGAGACGATGTCCGCAGATTTCTTGGTTTGTCGTTAAGCTACTTGCAAGGCGTCGAGTGATCTCTTGACCTCTGCATCAGCGTAATGATCTGGGAGACGGAGGGGGCAGGAGCTGATATTGTTGGTTGTTGTCAATCTTGATATTTTGTAGGAATTTAATGTTGATTCGTAGACGAGGTTCGTATACGTTCGCTGCTACCAAATGTCGTAAAGACTTTGTAGTTAATTGTAGAGAAGTATATGTTAGACTTGTGGTCGAGCGGCTTTTATATCTTGTAGTAGTTTCCCCACCAGATGTCATGTAGTGACGGGAGAGGTAAAGAATAGTATGGGACTATCTTTATTTGTCTTGGAAATATTAAACAGGTATAATAGTATAAGTCCTGGGTAGCTACCTCCCTGTCTCGCTATCTCTCTCTCTCTCTCTCTGTTCTCAAGCTAATCTCCGTCTCGACCTCTCTATAGGGTCGCTTGTCTCCTTCTGTCTAGCCTGTTCGGTAGCTAATCTCCGTCTGAGCTCTCTTTCCTAAATTCTGGTATAGCAGGGGTGTGTCACATGTGTTCCTCGTGGGTGGACTAGATCTTTCTCACGAGAGGACTGCTGACAGCTAACTGAATCATCTCCTTACTGGCCGCTGTCGTCAGCTTTCCCCCGTGTAAGCGTTTAGCGCTGCTCGCTTCTCGCAAACACAACACCTTCTCATCATTTGACTTCCTGCTTCTATCTGTCTCTCTATCTATCTATTTATCTATCTATCTAGTATGATTTGCAATTATAATATGGAGACCTACCACAAGAAGTCCAATACACAATACGAAATCGATAACGGGTTTTGAGGAGGAGGAAGAGATGAAAATATAAAAGAAAACCGAGAATAAGAAAAAATAATGAAGAAGAAGAGCGAAGAAGTAGAAAAAGAATGAGGACGAGAAGAAGAAGAAGGACGAAAAGAACGAAGAGAAGAAACACAGGTGGATAACAAAGGAAGAGGAAGAAAAAGGGAGCGAGGAAGAAGAACGCGAGGAAGATGACGAGGAGAAGCAAGAGAAGACGAAAAGGGAGGATGACAGAAGGGGGAAGAAATGGAACGAGGAGGAGGAGGAGGAGGAGGAGGAGGAGGAAAATTTATACGTCTAAGGCAGCGACAAGGCACATCTTTATCTATCTATCTAATCAACCAACCATTCTTACACAACGCCTCACTCTTCGTCCGTCTAGCCATCTATCCATCTAACCATCCATTTATTCATCCACTTATACCTCCATCCATCCGTCTTTCCATCTATTTTTCTATTCATCCACCCAACCATCCTGTCATCCACCCATCTACCCATCCATCCATCATTCATAAATCCATCCGTCAGTTTACATTTTCCTCCCTCTGTCCATCCATCCATCCATACATAGATTCATTTACACTTCCATCTATACATTTATTCGTCAGTCCATCCATCCATCTATCCATCCATTCATCTACCCATTCATCCAAGCATTCATTCATCCATCCATCTACCCATCTCATCCATCCATTCATTCATCCATCCATTTACCCATCCATCTATTCATTCATCTATCCATCCATCTACTCTTCCATTCATGCATACATACATCTATTTACACTTCCACCTCTGTCTATTCACCCCAATTATCCATCCATTCATCTGTCCATTCATCCACCACCAATTTCTCTATACGTCCATTCATCCACCCATCCATCCATCCATGAACCTATCTATCCATTTATCTATCTATCTATCTATTCATCCACCATTCATCCACTTATCTCTCTATCCATACAACCATCCATCAATACATTTACACATACTATCCATCCATTTCTCTGTCTATCCATCCAGTCACCCAACCATCCTCTCAGCTACTAAGCTGTCTCTTGTATTATTTAAATACCTCACCCAGTTCAGCAAGAGAATAATTTAGCACAGCTGGCTCGATATCAGACCCTAAGTGGTGGTATGAAAAGGAGTGTGATGCAAACTGCTGGGAAGTGGGAGTTGAGCCTCAGCGATCGGGCTGCGTCTTCTATAAAAAGTCAGATGCATAAACAGTACTAATGGGCTGACTTGTTTGTACTCAGGAGAGAGAGAGAGAGAGAGAGAGAGAGAGAGAGAGAGAGAGAGAGAGCAATGATGAGGAGAAATGGGTGCTTAACGATGTGAGAAATGAGGGGAAAGGCAATGCAGAAATATGAAAAAAAAGACAGAAAGAAAATGAGAAGAAAGGAGGGAGGGGGACGAGGACGAAGGGAGTGGAAAGAAAGCTGATATTAAGCGATTAAATTTGGAGGGAAAGGAAATGAGAGTCAGGGAGCAAACCAAGAATGAGGGGTGGGGTGAAAATAAAGAAGAAGCGACAGGAAAGACAGGCGGAGAAGAAAAAGCGGAAAAGAGGACGGAGGCGTGGACGAAAGAGGGGAAAAGAAGTAGGAGGGCGAATGAGTGTAGACAAAGATGGGTGCGATGTGGGGGTTAAAAGAAGGAATGAAGGAAGACAGGGAGAATGGGAGAATAGGATGGAGATGGGAAGGAATAGAGAATTAGAGGTAACCAAGGAGAAAGGGCTAGGGTAAGAAGATACTCAAGCGGGAAAACATGGGAGGGGGAGGAAAGAGGGAGATGGAGGAATGAAGAGAAGGAAGAGCTTGTAATAGAAACTTTGAGGAAGGGTAGGAGAAACCGAGAGGGAGGAAAGGAATGAAAGGGAAAAAACAAAGAAAGAGGGGATGGAAAGGAGGTGTAAGGAGAGAGGAGAGGAGAGGAAAGAACAGAGGAGGACGAAGGTAAAAAGGGGGGAAGGGGGAGGAAATAAGAAGGAAGCGGAAAGGAAAACCAGAAGAATGGTGAACAGCTTCTCAGCAACACAGCTAATTCTTATATATATATATATATATATATATATATATATATATATATATATATATATATATATATATATATATATATATATGGCTTTGTTTTACATGAATTTAAAACATGTTTTCTAAAATACGCAAAGTGTGGCAACCTCCCTCCTCCTTCCTCACTCTATCCAACCCGTCTTTCACTGACTGACCAACTGACTGACTGACTGTGCGTGTGTGTGTGTGTGTGTGTGTGTGCAACCTCCTCTCTCATACCCTTTTTAAAAGAATATTGAGTACCGGTATTAATATAACAATATAATCCGGGATATATATATATATATATATATATATATATATATATATATATATATATATATATATATATATATATATATATTCTGTATATATATATGTATGTAAATAAATGGCGTCAATGAAATGTAGAAGTCAGTGAAGGTTCTTTCCAACTGCTTTAAAACGAGAAGGTCTCCCCAGAACTGCATAAAATAATCTGGACATTTGAAAAAGAATCACTCGCACTGTGCATCACCTGCGACGACCAATTGTTCTATGGACTAAACATTTGATCTTGCTTGTGACTTTGACCTTTGACCAGCTTTCCTCAAATTGAATTACCTCACTCTTGCCTGACCTTTGACACTTTCATCATCATTGGTCTAAACTGGATCAAAACTAAGAGTTGACCACCTGTGACCTTGACATCTGACCTATTGTTATCAACATGAAATCTCTTAATCTTTGGTTGATCCTTATCCTACCACTAAATTTGGCCCAAATCGATTAAAAATGGTTGAGTTAAAGGGTCAAACACTGGACCTTGTCCTAAGGCAATGACCTTTTACGGATTTCCACAGAATCGAATTCCTTCATCCTACGTTTCACCCACAACAGATTGAAGCTGTTTAAGTTGACCTTTCCTGGCGGCCTTGAAATTTAACTGATCGGTTTCACAATTGAATTCCTTCATTTCCGCCTTACCCTGAACCATTCAACAGTAATTGGTCTAAATAATTTACAACTGTTCAAGTTAACCTGCCCTGTGATCTTGGCCTTTGATTGTTCTCAAATAAGACTCCCTGTGTCCTTGCATTACCCTCAACACTTTCAGCAAGCACTGTCGGTATCAAATAAAAATTGTTTAAGCGGACGATGCTGGGTCAAATTTTGGCCTAACCTTGTAACTTTGATCTCTGACATTTGTTCCCAATTATGATCAGTAAAATGCGTTTTGTGAGCGCCTGACGAGCGAGCGAGAGCCTTGTTATCACAATTCCACTTTGATATATTACTTCTCCTTGAAGGTAGCTGGACAGTGAAAAATATTCTGGAACGAAAAACATTCTCTCACATACACCCACACAGACACAGACACAGACACACACACACACACACACACACACACACACACACACACACACACACACACACACACCAAAGTCTCTATCTATCTATCTACTGTATAGTCCGACACCCTAATCCGGCAAAGGGTGGCCGCAGACAAAACCCCTCTGACTGCCCTCTCCCCAGCTCACTTCCCCCTCCCTCACATACCTCTCAACACCATCCCTCCACCTCATCCTCGGTCTCTCCCTCCCTCTCCCTCCTTCCCCTTCACTTATAATATAGTTCCAGAGTTTGTGCGAGCAACATAGATTCCAACGGTATCTGAGTGCTAGTGTAAAGCGAGGCGCCGTAGCATTCATCACACGCCCAGTGCTAAATTCTACAATCTCCGCTGCCAACCTACCATGTCGACGAAACTGAAATGATGAAGGCTTGGTTTTTGATGAGATGATTAAAGCCAGAAATGCGGTGATTTCCCTTGGTGTTTTCACCTTCAAAAGACTGCAGAAACGTTTATGTAGAATTATAGGTGAGATTTCCGATATTTAACTGCCAGAGTTCATGCCAGAAACACAATGTTACGAGGGAAAATCTTTTAAAATTTGATATCGTAACTGAGGCGTTCACCGATTGGAGCCGAACACCCCTGGAAAATTCGAGATTCCAAGGGGCTCCTACGCATTTGTGGGTGAGTTTTTGTTGACCACAAAATTTGTTGAATGGATGTTCACATGCAGAAAGAATTTCAACTCTTTCACATACGAGCAGAGTAATTCACTTCAGCTTAGCATGACGGTCGGGTCGGGCCAACCTGGGTCACGATGGGCGGCTCATTTCCAAACTTAAGTGAAAGTAAACATCGCTCCCTAGTTTCGATCCCTCGCTCGTAATAAACTTATTTTTTGCTTTTACACCAGTCTTCCCACTAAATTTGGTTGAAATCGGACCAAAACTGAGTTATTTAGTTCTCTCTCTCTCTCTCTCTCTCTCTCTCTCTCTCTCTCTCTCTCTCTCTCTCTCACAAAGAGAGAGAGAGAGAGATGCACTCCGATTAGTACAATATCCCACTCTCGCTTTGCAAGTGCGGGTGTAATGAATTAACTAAGGATATTTATTTTGTAGAACGAATTTTATTAAGTACTGGAATAAAATATGGTTGGTGAAGGAATGATCTACTAGAGTCCGTTTTTGTAAGTGTAACATCCATCATTATCATCGTCAATATATTCTACGTCACTTCTCTTTTCTCCTTCGTCTGTGCTCAGTCCTTCTGTCTGTACTGCAGTCATCATAATCATTCTATTTACCGACATCTTCACTCCCATTATATGTAGCAACACTTTTTAACCTTTCGTCATCACCATCACAACCACAACCACCACTCCCATCATCATCATCATCATCACTCCCATTATCATCATCACCCCATTTCGTATTAATGCATTATACATCATACTATAGTCTGTTTCAGCGAGTCTGATGGAAGGGCCTGCCCGCAGGCAAAAATCATCTAAACTGCACATGCGCCAGAGAGTCTCGTCGCTGATTGGCCCTTCTTCAGGGGGAGGCAGCCTGAGGGCTAAATACAGAAGGTAATATCATATTCACTGGCAGCCCACCTCTCGCCGAGGCAACACCTCCACCGCTGTTCCCGGCGGGACCAGCTCTCCACAGCAGCCGTTTCAGCTGAAGGACGGGCCTGTCCTCTCCACCTACGGGAGTGCCCTGGTCAGCCCACCAGGAGGTTGAGGCTCGTCCGCCCTTTCCATGGCCGACCACCCTCCCTCCGCCACTACCTTGACCGGGGTTGTGCCCTTGTGTCCACCTGGACTGGGCCTTCCCTCTACGCTTCCACCTGCTGCTGTGGAGAGCTGGAGCGAGTGAATGGGGGTTGAGGGCAGAGTTTGGGACGCTTCAGTCTGAGCTTCGGCGCCCTCACCATCGACGCCGTGTAGTCTACCACGCTCTCGTCCCTCTCTGCCCTCTGTGAACATCGAGCAGCCGGCCGCCAACCACCGCCGAGTCGTTTGGGGATTTCCACCTGAGCATGCCGGCGCCCCTTCCATCGGCGCCGTGCAGTCTACCGCTCTCTCTCCCCCTCGCCTCGTCGATCATCGGGCTGTTGCCTCACCACCATCGCCTCGTTCCCTTCCTCTGCCGCCCTTGCCCTGTCTGCCAGTCTGCCGTCCGCGCTTTGCTCCTTCATTGGAGCCGTTTTCTGCATTTTTCCCTGACGGGCTCTCATGTTTGCCCGTTCCCCACCACGTTGTGGGGAGAATATACAACAACACAATAACAATATCATATTACAAAACAAACAAGAATGTTCATATATCCACTAATAACGAAATTTCTCAATGATACCCATTTCTTATGCCTTTACCCCTGCATCAAGGCCTACCCACTTAGCCTGCTACAAAGGCAAGTCGTTATTGTAGGTGTGAATATATCAGTATATAGGGTAAAACCTCATATTCCACAGATTAGACAATAAAACCAGAATAACAAAAACAAGTCCCGTTCCAGCTCCTGTAGAACTGGCTAAGAGAAACTCAAGTCCAAACCTGTCGTTTGCAACACGATTATCAATTTCTTCCATAAATCATCGAATACTAAAAGGGTAAATTTCCAGAACCACACCCAACTCACTTTGAAGCTTTACTTTATCTTTTTTTAATGTTTTATAATGTGATTAGTTCAAAGCTGACATTCATTTCTGTCAGAAATGATAAAAATATTACTCTTATACTAACCTAACCTAACCTAACCATATGTAACCCATTGTGGGAAACATCCAAATACACAAGAAAATATCATAGAATGACTTAAAAACATATCAGTATAGGCCTATAGGGTAAAACATCATATTCCGCAGATTAGAGACTAAAACCAGAATAACAAAAACAAGCCCCAGCTCCTGTAGAATAAGCTAGGCTAAGAGAAACGTGCGTAAGGTATTTAGCCTAAGACAATTTTTGTCGCCAAGAAAAAAATATATTTACTTCTAAGCCATTCTGACAACTCAAGTCCAAACCTGTCATTTGCAACATGATTATCAAATTCGTTCATAAATGGCCGATTACTAAAGGAAATATATTTTCAAGCTTACAAAGCTGTGTGTGAGTGACAGACAGTACAATAATATTACAATAGACTACCCATCTAAAGCTGTGACAAGCAAAAGGTGCAAAATTTTGTTAGTTTCTCCTATTGTATTTGCTTATAATTCTGTTGTTTACATCTGCCAGCTGAAAGAAAACATGGGCCAATCAGCGACGAGACTCTGGCGCATGCGCAGTTTAGATGATTTTCACCTGCGGCCAGGCCCTTCCGAGTCTGACACACTGATTTTGCCAGCTGAGGACAGGTGGAATTGGTAACAGCGCGATGCTCTCGGGCTGTGACACAGTGGTAGCGCGCCGGACTCGTAGCCTAATCAGGGGATTGCGAGTTCGAGCCTCGCCCGGGCTGCCGTGCCGGGAGTGGTAGCTCGCTCCTGTAACCCTAGCGGGGCTATATAGTCCAATACAGGGCTTAGCTCGGGGGAACTCCATTTCTCCCATTTTCTCGGGCTGTGATTGGTCAATTTCCGTTGTGTCCGAAAGTGCACCAAATTGATTTATAAGATAACGAATTATAGAGATTCACATTAAAGCAATGATATCTTTAATGATAAACATGTACCTTTTGAATTATCAGAGATAAACCTGAACATTCATAACAACACTAAGTAAAGTCTCAATTGGACGCATTCGGACATAGGTGCTGTTAAGGCTGGAATGATTTTCCCACCACTAGTACACAGTGTCACAGTCCACAGTCTACACCAGTGGTTCCCAAACTTTTTCTGGTCGTTACCCACTTTTCATACATGATCCTTGTCCATGGCCCCCCTTCCCCAACCATAAGCCATGACTACAGTGACTGTCTACACTACAGTCCTACACTCATCATGTCCATATAAAAATCACTCTAGCAAATCCTGTAATTTTATTGATTCCATTTGTTATTTTCTCTGTTGTTAAGTATTAATAAAGAAATGTGTATTTTGGCTTAGCTGAATCTTATATATATATAATTATTGAAGTATTCACAGGTGGGCACAAACTGATTATATGGGGAGGCGCACACGGTGATCAATGTTGCAACTGTGAATGGATAGTTAACTGAAAAATGTGAACATCCTTGCTGATACTCAAGATTCAAGACCAGGTTATCATACAGAATCCATAGTTTAGGAAGCCTTAGAATTAGATTGAGTTAAATTATCTGCTCCGCTAATACATCTCTATGCCTTATTTTATGTCAACAACACAGAATCAGATTAAAAAAAAAAAAAGGTAATTACACAGGCAAAAAAAAGAAAAAAAAAAAAAAAGGACGTATTACTTATGTGTCTGGCAGTAAGGCATTGCACAAACCTGTACTGAACCTGTGTAAGTTCTCTCCACTGACTACCTACTCGCTAAACTCCTTCGGTTCAGGTTATGGCCCCCTTCATTCTGATATATGGCCCCCAAGGGGGCCATGGCCCCCAGTTTGGGCACCACTGGTCTACACCATACCCTTCATTACCTCATCTGCTAATATACAGTTTTACTCTAGATACGCTTAGCTTAGCTTCTGCCAATACATGTTATTCTCAGTATACTGTGCATGCACATTTTCATTACCTTCATAGGTAACAGTAGCTTTACAATTCTGCATTAATGTTTGTATTCATTCATATTCTGTGAAATTACTTCTTACATTATTAAGTGAGGTGTTTGATTTTCCTGAATATTTGCACAAGTATAATAAGAGACAGACAGACAGACACCCTATCCTTGGTCACATGCATCCTCTCCTCAACCATGATACGTCTCTGTCCCCCCGACCAAGGGGAGGCGGGAAAGTAATGGATTTCATCAGTGTAGAATGAACCGAATTTTTGTTAATGGTGAAAAAAAGGAAAGTAAGATATAAGCAAACCCAGTGAGAAAATAATAGTTGAACTATGCTGCTTTAATAAAACCGCGTTCAATGTGAACGAAATCAAGCATAATGAAATGACAATTTAAACAAATAAATCAGTTGCTGATTGTTGTCCGTATGCGTCCAGTTGCGACTTTACTTAGTTTTGTTATGAATGTCGTTCAGGTTTATCTCTGATAATTCAAAAGGCAAATATTTATCATTAGAGATATCATTGCTTTAATCTGAATCTGCATAATCCAGTACCTTACAAATAAATGAATTTTGGTCGGAATACAAAGTCAATTCGGTGCACGTTCAAACAGAAGAGAATTGACCAATCACAGCCCGAGAGCATCGCGCAGTGTTACCAATTCCACCTGTTCTCAGCTGGCAAAATCAGTGCGTCAGATTCGCTGAAACCATCTATAGTTACACCACCAGCATCCGTATTATCCCATTCCCCCTCTCACTGGTCTCCTCACCACCACTGCCATCACCAAGCATTCTCATCATCATCATCATCAGCAGCAGCAGCAGCAGTAACATCGGTGGTTGGATAACTCATGTTTGTGTGCTGTCTGCTTAACATCTTGACACCCACTGCCAGTAACATGCGCTGGGAGGGTGAGGGTGAAGAGAGATAGGGTGGGAGAGAAGGGGGAGAAGAATGGGGACAGAGGGAGGGAAGAGGGAGATAAGTAGGGGTAAACTTCGGGAGATGGAGTGTGTTGTGATATGGGTATGGGAGAGCGAGAGTAGAGAGAAATAGGGTTGATGAAGAGAGAAAGATATGAGAGGAATATTGGAAGGGAGAGAGGTATAGGAAGAGGAACTGGAGAAGGAAGATGGGTATGGAGAGAGGAAATAATGAAGGGAGAGGCAAATGGAGAGAGGAATTGTAGAAAGGAGAGAGGTATGAGGAGAGGAATTGGAGAAGGGAGAGGTTTATGGGGAGAGGAACTAGAGGAATAGGAGAAGGGAGGGCGGTATGGAGAGAGGAACTGGAGCATGGAGGGGGGTAAGGAGAGAGAAAAAATGGAGGAGAGAGGGGTTTGGAGAGAGGAATAGGAAAGGAATATGGAAGGAGGTACAGGGAAAGCGAGAGGGGTATAAGGAGAGGAATAGAAATGAGAGGGATAGGCTATGGGGAGAGGAAGAGCTGAGAGGGGGGTATGGAGAGAGGAAGTTGAGGAAGGAGAGGGGTATGGAAACAGGAGACTGAGAAGGGAGAAGGAGGATCGGGGAGAAGGGGGAGGGGAGAGGGAAGTTTATGTTGATATGCAGCCACATGCAAACTTAAGGACAAGTTCCTCTACGCTGAGTATACACTGAATCAAAACCTAATAGAGCCGTACAAGAGTTTGTTTGCTTTTAGCTGACGGAGCTGGGCCACTCCCACGACCTGAATGTGTTATGGTTGCATCAGATTCGATAAGCTGTAGTTACGAGAAAGGTAGGAATCTCCTTGATTACAATTCAAACTGAACCTACAGGCTGACAACACTTAACAATCAATCGAGCAGATAGAGGTTAGGGATCGCGCGCGCGCGCACACAAACACACACACACACACACACACACACACACACACACACACACACACACACACATCGCTAGTGGCTCTCAACCTGCCAGAGACTGTGGTGTGAGTGAAGTGGCAGTCTCATTTACTCAGCACCTGTCGCTCTCTCTCTCTCTCTCTCTCTCTCTCTCTCTCTCTCTCTCCATTTCAACAGATTTAGTAAGTTTCTCACCCACTTCTCGCCATTACATCTATAACAACCAAATCACTATTCTCTCGCTCTCAGACTTTTCTCTTTTCACTCACTCTAACATGTCTGCCTGTCTGCCTGTCCGGTTTTCAAGCACTTGCTTCTCTTTATTATTATTCCCTCATGTCTCTGTCTTGTTGTTCTTTGTCTATCTGTCTGTATGTATGTATTTATGTACGTATGCGTACTCTTCGCTTAAACTGTTTCGTCTTGCGTATTTCTTTTAGTGACTATCTGTCCTCTTAAATTATTATCTATTTGTCTATCAGTTTATTCGTCTGTCTGTCTCTTTCTACTGTAATCACCGATCGCCAGTTTGCTCAGCCTCTTGGTCTCAGTAGGTCTCTTACCATTCTCGTTTATGAGTATGACGGTCAGCGTCTCGGTCTCTCTATATGTTTGAGCAGTTTCAAGTACACCTTCTAGTATGTCTGTTCGTAATTTTCTGTCATATCTATATATCTGTTCCTGCATGCCTACCTTTCTCAGTCAAATGTTTGTTTTTGTTCCTCTTTCTTTAGCTCTCTGCCTGTTCCCCCGATCACTCTGCAGGAATCATTTGACAGTCTGTATACTATCATCCTCTCTCTCTCTCTCTCTCTCTCTCTCTCTCTCTCAAGACTAAAACAGCATGTGTTAAATACTCTTAATGGATTGTATGAACTTTTAATGGCTTCGAAAACATGTGACTTTTAAAATGAACATGCTATGTATGTTCAGCATATACGGTACATTATCTACATGATCAGCCCTATGTAACTACAGTACAGCACAGAATGAATTGTAACAGAATAACCACTGTTGGTGGAAATAAACGGTTTTAATATTATTTTAAGATATTAATTTCATCTCTCTCTCTCTCTCTCTCTCTCTCTCTCTCTCTCTCTCTCTCTCTCTCTCTCTCTCACACACACACACACACACACACACATTCAAAAACGATCATTTCAACATCAAGTTTTTACAAAGAAGAAAAAAACACAAATGACAACCCCATCCACACGCTCGCACGCACACAAGCACATATCCACACATACCAATATACACACATACGCACAAGCACAAAGATGCCCACACATGCACAGCAATGTACACAAACAAGTAGATATACACAACGAAACATTCCTACATCGTTTATATACCGATATATCCCACTGCTACCTGGCGCATCCCCGGGAGGCGGATAGGGGACTGCCTTGTATTCCCTGTTTACTCTGCTCTGATGGCTGAAGCCAAGAAACGTTTGAATCAAGACTGCACATTGGTCTGTGTAACCCTAAGGAGCGTGGTAAATCTACAGCCTCTCTTAACACATATCTATTTATATTTGTAAATTGCTAGCAATATAATCAGCCATTTTGAATATGGAATAATTTTCGAATCTAAAGGGGTCAAAATTAGCTTCAAAAGTTTACCGTTATCAAAGAAAATTAAAATTGATTATAAAGTTTTATAAAAAGATGAGTCACGTTTGAAGTAAATGCATACATATATGTGTTTTCAATCAAAAAGGTTAATTGCTTTGTCTCATAATGCAATATTGCCATCTGTTTGAACTCGTGTATTGGGATTAAACTTCAGTTTTACACTGGTTCACCTTTATCCCTACTTCGTGACTTTCTCTGTTCAGGTTAATAAACATTTGTTGCAATGTCTCTGCTGCCTCTGAGATTAGGAGAATGTCATCTGCAAATCTTAAATAGACTAGGTTTTCTCCATCTGTGTTTAATCCTGTGTTTTCCCAGTCTAGCTTTCTGAAAATACTTTCTTAGCCTGCTCTTAATAATTTTGGTGATATTATATCTCCCTGACGCACGTCCTTCTCAGTCTCAATTATTTCCGACTCGTTATGTAATTTAACTGTAGCAATTTCCACTTTATATACCATTTACTTCTTGTTCCCACAATGAATTTATAACTGCTATGTGTTCCACTGAGTCGACAGCCTTTTTGTAGTCAACAAAACCCAGATGCAGTGGTTTACTGTACTTTGTACTTTTCCTTATTACATAATTCTCTGTGTGTAGATTATCAGTGGTTGAATATCCACATCGGAATCCTGCTTGCTCACTAGGCTAGTTTTCTTCCAAATATGTTGTTATTCTGTTCGTAAGGACTTTAGTGACGAGTTTGAAAATAACTAGTATTAAGCTAATGGGTCGATAGTTTCTAAAATCTTTTGAGTATCAATTTTGTAAAGCAAAATAACTGTTGCACTGCACTATGTTTTGGCAATTTTCTTTATTATACACTGAGTAAATAAGTGAGTGAACCTGCTTTGTACTTCTACTCCTGCATTCATCAGTAAATCTGCTACTATCCCATCATCTCCTGGAGCCTCCCCTCTTTTCATACTCTTAAGGGAAATGTTTACATTGTCTAATGTAACCTCAGGTATTTCACTTGTGTCAACTGAAAAGTTACCAATAGGTGTTATTGTGTTTGATGCATACAGTTCTTTTATAAAATTCGTAAATTTTTTTCACCATGCCATCTCTGCATTCAATGACTTCACCGTTTTTGTCTTTGAAACATTTTGTTGCTTTCCTAGTGCATTTTACTTCGTACCTGTTTCAGACTTCTTTTTTTTTATAATAATTTCTTTGATCCGGTCCATGTATCTATTTCTTTTTTCTTCTCTCTGTCTCTTGTTGATAAGCTCATTTAACTTCACTACTTCTATTTCGTCTTTCTTTGTTTTTACTTTCATTACTTTCTTCTTTTCATGACCTCGAGGGTCTTTTTTGAATGCTTGTGGGCTTTGGATGTATTAGTTTTCCCTACTACCTCTGCTGATTCGCCTGGCACTTTTGTTAGTCTATTCAACTCATCGATGTCACACTCAGCCTAACTTAAAATTGGAATCTGTTCGTTATTTCTAACTGAAAGCCTGCTTTATCATTACTTACATTTATTGGGTATAACATTTTACGTTTATCATTTTTTTTTTTCACTTCTGAAATTTAATCTGGCGGTGCAACCAACCATTCTATAGTCACTTCCTATATTTACTTTTTTGATAACTGTGACATTTATAATCATGTTATTTTTATTTTCTAAGTCAATTTCATTCTTTGTTTCTGCATTTCTACTTCTTCAGGTCCTTTTTCTCCCTGTTCTTTTGTGATAGAATGTGTCCATTATTCTCCTGTCAAACATTTCAACAAAGTTTACCACCATTTCACCTTTGTCATTCCTTTCTCCCATGCTTAATTTTCTCATACATGCTTTTCCATTTTTCAATTGGCCTACTTTTGCATTGAAGTCTCCCATGAACATAGTATATGTGGTCTTTTCTTCTTCCATAATCTTGGAGATAATATCACTGTAGAATGTTATAGCTTCTTCATCTGCGCTTTGAGAGGTCAGTGCATATACTTGTATTCCTCATACTTTCAGGGTGTCTTTTGCATATTATGGTTACAATCCATACAACTCAATCAGATACACTGCAGACTTTAACAATGTTGTTTGCAGAATTTCAATTAATTAGAAACCCTACTAGTGGAGAAGGGAGAAAAAGTGAGCAGATGCAGAGAACACTTTAACCCGCCCCATCCTGACCACTTTTCCACCACTGACTCCCCCCAATTCTGACCATTTTTGGAAAAAAATTTGTTTGGCCCAAACCTGCGCTTTTGGTGAGAAACATCGAAAAATCATAGAGAAATCGCTCACTTGAGGTTTAAAATACTCGATACAGGTAGCAGTACCTCCTCACCTTACTGTGTTTTCTATCAGGCTGGCTCCAAAGAAAACGAGTTCTATGGGACTGTAACCATTCCACACCACTCATAAACGGTATTTATTTATTTATTTCGTACGAATTTATATGTAGTACGAGATAATATTGGTTTTAACACAGTAATATAGGCAATAAAAGCATTGTTTCACTCATGAAACACATCAACATACCTGACCTTTTTTGGCGACATTACCTGATCATCATTTCTGACTGTTTCTTCCTCTAATGCTATGTAAACTTTGTCCTCCAAATTGTCATCGATTGGGGAATCACTCTGGCCCTGAATTTTGTACCGTGGCATGACATGGCTTTACTGGCCAGGACATTGGTAACAGGTGAATTGCTGAGACAATGGCATGCAGGGGGGGGGAGGTCATGCTGGGTAAGGCATTGTCCCTGCCTGGCATCTTGTAGAGGAAGGTGTCCCATGTATTCGTACCAAAAATCACCCGAAAAAATTGAAAATTTGTTCAAATTAGGGACCTTGCAATTGATTCGCGTTTATGAACGTCAACGGGACTGGCAGTGACAAAACGTGTGGACGTTAATTCACGTCGATGGGACGCCGTGGGTTAAGGAATTGTTGAACATAGAGGATGGAAGTGATGCGAGTATAAGTGGCTGGTAAATCGGTGGGAGAAGGAGGGAGGTGAGAAGACAGGAAGAAATCAGTAGGATAGAAGTTGCGGAAGCAATGAAGAAAGTTAAATTGGGGAAAGCCCCAGGAACTGATGGAGTGTGTGGTGAAATGCTGAAGCATGGGGGAGAGATAGTAGTAGAATGGATGTGGAAGATGTGCAGATTGGCCTGGGAGGAAGGTAGAGTCCCGGAGGATTGGAAGTCAGGTATAATTATTCCCTTGTACAAAGGAAAAGGGGAAAAAGAAGTGTGTGGTAATCATAGGGGCATTTGTCTTCTTAGTATAATAGGAAAAGTGTATGGTAGGATACTTATTGACAGAGTTAGGGAAAGAACAGAAAAATTAGTTGGTGAAGAACAGGGAAGCTTTAGGAAGGGAAGAGGTTGTGTAGATCAGATATTCATTCTTAGATCATTAGTGGAAAAGTTTCTAGAGAAGGGAAAGAAGTTGTATGCGGCTTTAATGGATTTGGAGAAAGCATATGACAGGGTGGATAGACAAGGATTGTGGAAAGTATTAAGAATATATGGAGTAGATGGGAAGCTGTTGAATGCTGTGAAGAGTATGTATGATGGTGCTAAGGCTGCAGTGCGTGTGGATGGTGAACTGAGTGAATTTTTCTCTTTGAAGGTTGGGTTGAAACAGGGATGTGTCATGTCTCCATGGTTGTTCAATCTGTACATGGATGGGGTAATAAAACTGGAACAAGGTAGGGTAGTGGATGTTGGGAGCGGCCTTGGTGAGAGAGGGTAGTGTTTGGAAACTCCCTGTACTGTTGTTTGCAGATGATACTGTGTTGTTGAGTGAAGATGAAGGGGAGCTGCAAGGCTTGGTGGATGAGTTTAGGAGAGTGTGTAAGAAACGGTATCTAAAGGTGAATGTAGGGAAGAGTAATGTGATGATCTTTCAGAGAGGTGAAGTCAGTGAATGTACAGTGAGGTTGGATGGTGAGGAATTGGAAAATGTGAGTACGTTTAAGTACTTGGGTAGTGTGGTGAGTAAGGATGAAGGTTTGGAGGGTGAAGTGCTTGAAAGGGTACAGCAGGGAAGAAAGGTTGCTGGTTCTTTGAAAGCAGTGGTAAGAAACAAGGAAGTGAGCATGGAAGTGAAAAAGTTACCACATGTCAGTATTGTGATACCAACTCTAACATATGGAAGTGAAGCTTGGACGTTGTTGGAAGGGCGCAAGTCAAGAGTGAGAGCAGTGGAAATGAGTTATTTAAGAGGAGCCTGTGGAGTCACATGGAGAGACAGGCTGACGAATGAGGATATAAAGGAGCGTTGTGGTGTGGATGTGGATGTGATAGGAATCGTTAGGAGGAATACACTGAGGTGGTTTGGCCATGTGGAGAGGATGGAGGGTGAAAGACTGACGAAGAGAGTGTGTGTGAGTAAGGTGGATGGGGGAGAGGTAGGGGGAGGCCGAGGATGAGATGGAGGGATGAGGTGGAGAGGTATATGAGAGAGGGCGGTGTGAGTTGGGAGCAGGGCAGTGAAATGGCAGGGGACAGGGTGACGTGGAGGCGATTTGTTTTGTGGCCACCCCAAACGGGATTGAGGCGTCTGGCAATAGATAGATAGATAGAAACCCTACACCACTAGCACTTTCATTTTGCTTTCCTCTGTAGTAAATCAGATGGCTGCTATCATGGAGCTGAATGAATTTCTCTTCTTTTCTGTGAATCTCACTCAGACCTACAGTATCACAAGGAACGTTTTCTAATTCAGTCACGAAGCTACCATTTTGAAATATTTTGCGAGGTTTCTTGCATCGTACATATAGATCTTCATGGACTTCAGTTTGTTCAACGTCCAGGTTCTGATTTGCAGAGAGAGTGTCTACTGACTTTCTGTGGCACACTGGCCATAGGCACAGGTGGCAGTGAGGTTCGACCCTTTGTATACAATGATCCAACTGGAATGCCAGTGAAATCATTATAATTAGAATTCATGTTCTGTTGAGAAGATATATATATATATATATATATATATATATATATATATATATATATATATATATATATATATATAAATGAGGCACTGAGTTCATTACCGGGCTCAGCGCCAAAACTACAAAACGCCAGAAAATGCATTTAAAGTCTGGCAACTTTTAAAACTTTAATATCTCGGTAACTGCTTGTGTTATTTTGATGTTTTTTTTTTTTTTTAATGTAGCTTACGGTATTTCCTATATTGCAATAACCTCTATCTTGCACTATCTGTCATTGATCATGATATCGTGTGAAGAAGGATAATTTTGACCCCCATTGCCTGACCAATCGGCTAAGAAAATATTTTGATCCTACCAATAACTACAGAAATACATCATAAGAGGCCAATGATATATTAGCATAATGTCCCAGGAGTGACATACTGTGAAGTAAAATCAAAGTTCCATGACATAAGTATTATTATTTTCACAATAATGACAGTTTAAAGGTCGGAAACTTTGTGTGTGTTTTTCTCTGAGTTTTTAACTACCTATAAACACGAGCCACATCAAAAAACATCAAGAAAAACATAATAAATTATTATATTGCTGATAATAATGAAAAAAGTAAGACAGCATTCAATGTATGAGGACATTAACAGAAAACCTCTGTAACCTGGATGATAAAAAAAAAAAAATAAATAACCTGAATTAAAAAAAAAAAAAAAACGGTTACGGGTACCAGTAACCTCACAAACACAATGGCAATGATAATAAGAATAATATTGGTTAAAAAATATTCTAATAATAATGGGCAAGCACCCACAAGGCAGGTGAGAGAAGAATACTGTCCCCTCTCTCCCCTCCACAGCCGCTGGTGGGAGTAGTGTCAGGCATCAGCTTATTGGCTAGGTGCAGTGCAACCCGACTATCTGATTGGCCAGCTTCAAGGGGGGAAAGGAAAAGGACTGGGATATAGCCCGATAATGCTCTCACATTCACTTCAACACCATGGGGAGTCAACATAAGGAACATAGGACAGGCTGAACTCATAGGAAAACCGACCATACAGCTGGCAGAATTCTGGACCCAGTCGCCTGCCTTGAGCACTAGTGCGGAACCGGACGGTTTTTTTTGCTGTGTGGCATGACAGCGCAACACACATGTCTACTTAACCAGGATTATGACCCCTTTGTAGGTTGTTTCTCAGCACTTTTTTACTTCTAGCATATAAAGGGATGGTTTAGCTACTTGTTGGTGCATGTAGGTGCTTGGCAGCCATTTTGGCACTTAGTCCGGTAATGAACTCAGCACCTCATATATATCTTGGGCTTGCACAGTGCACGAGAGATTGGGCTGTCCTGGTCCTCGTGCACTGTGAAATCACGCACTGACAATACATAATCATATGAGAAAAATAACATATGGGCAGTACCCCCTCATACCTAGACATTTGTTGGCCTTTAGAGACACAATGAAGGTCAGATTTTTCAGACATTGTACTACAGATATAGCTACAATAACAAAAATATGGGCAGTCGCCGTATCAACACTAGACAACAGGCCTGATGAACTTAAATAACAGGGGTGCTGAGGTGCGGCAAAACATTTAGAGTGCCCCCACCGCCACCCCAGCCGCACCACGCTTGCATAATGGTTGCCAATGTTGTATTATTCCAGGCTTTGACGAAGAAATTTGCAGCCTGTCGAATGTTACATTTCCTTCAGAATGCAGCAACAGTCATTATGGTGGGCGTTGCAGGTATACCAGGTGAGTCAGGTGGGGCTGTGGAGGTGAAGGGAGAGGTGTCTGGTGAGTCAGATGGGGCAATGGAGGAGGAGGGGACGACGGCGGGCAAGTGAGGGGATGTGGTGAGGGGAGGATCCTCCCTCTCCTCCTTGCTACTGCACACATTTTTGGCAATTTCCTTGATGTCATCTTGCTTGTCTGTTTCATTCCTCATCTTGTGATGGATGTATTGGCAGTATAACAACTTGGTATTCGCAAAAAAACTGTCATTATTATAGAAACTGGGTATCTATACTAATTTTCTGTTATTGCCAAAAACATTGTCAAACCTGTTATTGGCGAGATCAAACTGTAGACTCCTCTTGAGCACCTTCCCCACGAGCCTCTAGGTAACTAATGGCATGCTGTGTGGGGGGGAGGGTCGCGTACTAATGGAAAATGGTGTTTTTGAGCCACTCTTTGCCTCTTCCTCTCATTTTGTGAGGTAAACTCTTGCATTCAAGGTTTTTGGTTATGATATTTGGTCACCCGCACACAATGAGATTCGCACACTCTGAGCTTGCGCAGTAGGCGAGCCCATTGTATACATATATATATATATATATATATGTGTGTGTGTGTGTACATATATACATGACTGAAATGTCACCCAGCCATACATACCATATATATATATATATATATATATATATATATATATATATATATATATATATATATATATATATATATATATATATATATATTAATACATGACTGAAATGTCACCCAGCCATATATATATATATATATATATATATATATATATATATATATATATATATATATATATATATATATATATATATATATATATATATATATATATATAGATTGTTACACAGCCTATGATTTCATCATCCTTTGTGTAATTCTAACGTACAGTATGCTGCATGTTTGATCACGAGCGTGTTCTACCTCACTCCCCCCCTCCTCCTTATAGTAGAGTAAGTCGTTCTTTCTGTTGTTCAGAGCAGGATTGTCAACTCTTTGTCCCCATGGCTTCATTTGCGCGTCCTTCTTACAAGTTGTATCAAGCTCTGCCGGCCCCTATATAATGAGCTGAGTCTCTGCATTATTGCCACTTAGATCTCCTCCTCATTTTGTTCACATCTCTGTCCTCCCCTGTACAGTTGTTATTATTGTGAGTGCTCAGGAAGTCTCCAACCATCTAGCAGCTGTGTAATTTGAGTATGAGTGTTGTTGCATTTTTTCTTGTACTGTGTAGCGTAAGGTGTTAATTCTTGGGCCTAGTAGAGTTTTTGTGATTCATGTGTTTTGGGTGTCAGCCCTTATTAATAATATTTTGTATCTGTAATAATATATCTTGCATTCACTGAGTATTATCTAGTATTTTCATTTTATCAGGGCTGCCTTAGATAAATTTACTCTTGCTAATTTCGTGTTAATAGAGGCTATCGCGGTTAACCATATATTTAACCTGTTTTTTGCCATTACATTATCCTTATGAGTCCTGAATGTTTTGTTCTTAGTTTGAGCATTAAACTTTAACTTGTCATTTTACCTAACTCTTTTGTTTTGAACCTGGAACTTTATGGGACAATAGTGATTTTTAGTATTCTCACTTAAAGTGTACATTATCTTTCTCTGTTCCGTAACATAAATTTGGCGACCTCTTATCAGGATATTCAGGATATTATCATGAGGATATTGCTTGATATTTTGTGACTGTGATTAATTGATGATGGCTACTATTACTACGCTTGATGAAGCCAAAGATTTTTTGTCAAATGTGCAAAGTGTGTGATGTAGAAAACAGAACAAAGAATGAACTTAAGCTTGTTGCTCAACAATTGGGAATTGCTGTTCGCTCTCATCATTCTAAAGATCAAATTATTGACATGATTAATGAAAGCTTGTTTAATGTAACTCCTCCAAATGAGCAAACGCAGATTGAATTAGCTAAGTTACAGCTAACCCTGCAGCAGGCTCGTACTAAGGAGGCTGAGTCTCAGGCTAAGGAGGCGGAGTCTCTGGCTCGTATTCAGGAGGCTGAGTTTCAGGCACAAGCTAAACTTGCTAGGATTCAGGCAGACCATGAGTATCGCATGAAACAAGGTGGAACTGAATCATCTAGCTCTGATAATTTTGATGTGGCTAAAAATGTTAAACTTGTCCCTCCTTTTAATGAATCTGATTTAACAAAGTATTTTCAGTTGTTTGAGAGGGTAGCTGCAGGTTTTAATTGGCCCAAGGAGTATCGGCCAGTACTCCTTCAAACTGTTCTCACTGGTAAAGCTCAAGTAACTTATGCATCTTTGCCTCAGGATCAATCTGATAATTATGATGTAGTTAAGAGCTTGATTCTTAAGGCCTATGAGCTTGTTCCTGAAGCCTATACAGTAAAATTTAGAACAACTTATAAGCAAGATAAGCAATCCCATGTTGAGTATGCAAAAATCAAAGAAGATCTGTTAGAGCAGTGGTTAAATTCTAAGAATGTTAATTATGATTTTGATAAATTTAAGCAGATGATTTTACTGGAGGACTTCAAGAGGTGTATTAATAAAGATGTAAGCCTATATCTTGATGAGAAAAGAATAGATAGTTTGTCTGATGCTGCAGTTTTAGCTGATGAATATGTTCTCACTTACAAGAGATATTCTAGAGAAAAAAGGAAAGCTGAGAGTAAGTACGTTGCCTCTACTCAGAGTACAGGTAACAGGAAAGAGAATAAAGATGATGTTTCTCAGGAAGTAAATACCAGCTCCACCTCTAGATTTCAGAAAAGTAAATGTACTTATTGTAGTAAGCTTGGTCATACTACGGAGAAATGTTTCAGGAGACAGCGTGATGTGAACAAAAAGGAGTCTTTTAATATTCAGTCAGTTGGTCTAGTGTCCACCCTTGAGAGTTCCCAGAATTCTTTAACTGAGTTAACTGAACCTGCTTTGAGGAGTAAATTAAATCCTCATGATGAAGCTCCTCTTTTGAGCAGTAACGTGGGTGACACTCTCAAGAGTTCATGTGCTAATTTCCTGTCTGAAGGTTTTGTCAGTCCTCTGGACAGTAATGACAGGAAATCAGTTAAAATATATCGTGATACAGGTGCTTGCCAATCCCTTATGCTGACCAGTGTTCTAGGCTCTAATGTTAATTCCTCTGATGAAACTGTAATCTTACAAGGTGTAGGGAATAATTACTTCTATGTCCCTCTGTGCAGAGTGAATTTAGAGTCTGGTTTTGTTAATGGTTCCGTTATGGTTGGGTTGGTTGAGACACTCCCAATGTCAGGTGTAACTTTCTTACTTGGAAATTATATTGGTGGAAGTCAAGTGTGTCCAGCTCCTCAGATGTCTAGTGAGCCAGTGGCTGCGGCCCAGGATTGTGATGTCCCTGATGTGTTCCCTGCATGTGCTGTCACTAGGGCTAAGTCTAAAGTTACTGGTGATTTAGAGGATAATGATGATGATGATGTTATCTTAGCTGACACTTTTCTTGCTAATTTGGATCACTCACCAGATGAGGCAGTACCCCGTAGTGTTGATAATTTGTCTCGTCAAGAGTTGGTTGAGTTGCAGGTTGCTGACCCTGAGTTGAAAGGTCTAGCTAACTCTGCTTGCAGTGAGGAAGAGTCAGCTGGTGCTTCTACTTGTTATTATATAAAGTCAGGAGTACATATGAGGAAGTGGAGACCCCCAACCGCATCAGCCGACTGTGAATGGGAGGTTGTACATCAAGTTGTCATCCCTCGTGTTTGTCGGCAGGATATCATTAGAGTGGCTCATGATTCTAGATTGGCAGGACACCTTGGAGTGAGGAAGACTGTGGCATGCATTTTGAAACACTTCTACTGGCCAGGTATCTTCAGGGATGTTTCCTGGTATTTAAGTCTTGTCACACCTGTCAAGTTGTGGGGAAGTGTAATCAGACCGAAAAGGTTGCACGTCTAGTTCCCATTCCTCCTTTTGAGGCGCCTTTCACCCGTGTGTTGGTGGATATTGTGGGCCCTCTTCCTAAGACTTCTTCAGGATTTTCTTATGTGTTGACCCTGATTGATATGGCTATTCCTTATCCTGAAGCCATTCCACTTAGAAATATCTCAGCAAAGAACGTGGTTATGGAAATGCTAGGGTTCTTCACAAAGTTTGGTCTGCCCAAGGAGGTACAATCAGACCGGGGAAGTAATTTCATGTCAAATGTTTTCAAGCAGTCTCTGAAAGAGTTGGGCATCACCCAGATCACGTCTTCAGCTTATCATCCCCAGACCCAAGGAGCGTTGGAGAGATATCATCAAACACTCAAATCGATGCTCAAGAAATACTGTTTGGAACATCAGAAAGACTGGGATAAAGGTCTTCCATTCGTTGTATTTGCCGCAAGAGAATCTCCAAATGAATCACTGGGCTTCTCACCTTTTGAACTACTGTTTGACCATGAAGTAAGATGACCCCTTAAGCTACTCAAGGAATGCTGGCTGTCGGAGGAAGATGACGTCAACCTGCTGGAGTATGTGATGAAGTTCAAACAACGGCTGTCCACTGCTTTACAGCTGGCGAGAGAGAATTTAGGAGCTGCTCAGGAGAAGATGAAGACTTGGTATGATAAGAAGTCCAGGTTACGCCACTTTCAGCCAGGAGATCAGGTTTTGGTTCTGCTACCAGTGCATGGGCAACCTCTTCAAGCCAACTTTAGTGGTCCTTATTTCGTGGAGAAGAAACTCAGTGATGTCAACTATGTCATCGCCTCACCAGATCGTAGAAAGAATAAGCAACTTTGTCACATGAACATGCCAAAGTTATATCACAGGCGGGACGAAAATAATCCAGTCTGCACTGTAGCTGTTCCACCCGAGTCTGCAAGTGAAGCTCTCCCATGCAGTATGAGCCTGAGTGATAGTTTGGGGAAGAATCCTGATATCATGAATGATCTCCAGACTAAGCTTTCTCATCTAGCTCCCGAGGAAAGGCAGGAGTTTTCGGCATTACTGCAGGAGTACCCGCAAGTGTTCCGTGCCACTCCAGGAAGAACCACTGTGTTGATCCATGATGCAGATGTTGGAGACGCAAAGCCAATTAAACTGCCTCCTTACCGTGTGAACCCAGTGAAAGTTCTTCTCATCGAGAAGGAGCTTGGCTACCTGTTGGACCACAAGATGATTGAGCCCTGTCAGAGCAAGTGGAGTTCTCCTCTCACTCTAGTCCCTAAGCCAGGTGGGTCACAGCAGCTTTGCATCGACTACAGACGTGTTAATCAGATAACCAAAACAGACACTTACCCTCTCCCTCGCGTGGAAGATTGCATAGACAAGATTGGAAAGGCTTGGTACATAAGTAAGTTTGATTTGTTAAAGGGATACTGGCAAGTACCTATGAATGAACGTGCTAGGGAGATCTCATGTTTTGTAACACTAGGAAAGACTTTTGCATGTTCTGTAATGCCATATGGTATGAAGAATGCACCAGCCACTTTTCAGAAGCTCATGAATATTGTAACAAAGGTTTTGGCAGGGTGTGTTGTTTCTATTGATGATGTATTAATCTTCAGTGACAACTGGAAAGATCACCTATGCCATGTCAGTAAATTTCTTGAGCATTTGGTTCAGGCTAATCTTGTAGCTAATTTATCAAAGACTGCATTTCGTCAAGCTAAAGTTCAGTACCTTGGGTATGTAATTGGTGATGGACATGTTGCACCACCAGGAGCTAAGGTTCAAGTTATAAGTGATCTTCCCAGACCTAAAAGTAGGAAAGAGCTACAAAGATTTTTGGGAATGGTAGGTTATTACAGGAGATTTGTTCTTAACTTTTCAATTCTTGTATCACCACTTACAGACCTACTGAAAAAAGGAGTTAAATTTGTCTGGACCGATAACTGTGAATCCTCTTTCAGCAAACTTAAAGCTATCCTATTAAGTCAGCCAGTGCTCGCTACTCCAAATTTTGCTAAGCCTTTTAAGATGGCTGTTGATGCAAGTGATACAGGAGCTGGGGCTGTTTTGCTGCAAGAGGATGATCAGGGTATTGAACATCCTGTATCTTATTACAGTAAGAAGTTCACTCCACCTACAAAGAACTACTCAACTATTGAGAAAGAGCTTTTGGCCTTGATTTTGGGTTTACAGCATTTTTCATTTTATTTGTGTTCTGGTTTTGACTCCATAGTCATTTATACCGATCATAACCCACTGAAATTCCTTAGTAAGTTTAAAGATAAAAATCAGAGATTGACAAGATGGAGTCTACTTCTTCAGGAGTATTCATTAGACATACAACATGTCAAGGGGAAAGAAAATGTTATTGCAGATTGCTTATCTAGACTTTAGACAGATTGTTTTAGAGTAATAAGAAATTTCCTTTGTAAATTTCTTATTCTTTGTGGGGAGGTGTTACATAGCCTATGATTTCATCATCCTTTGTGTAATTCTAAAGTACAGTATGCTGCATGTTTGATCACGAGCGTGTTCTACCTCACTCCCCCTCTCCTCCCTTATAGTAGAGTAAGTCGTTCTTTCTGTTGTTCAGAGCAGGATTATCAACTCTTTGTCCCCATGGCTTCATTTGCACGTCCTTCTTACAAATTGTATCAAGCTCTGCCGGCCCCTATATAATGAGCTGAGTCTCTGCATTATTGCCACTTAGATCTCCTCTTCATTTTGTTCACATCTCTGTCCTCCCCTGTACAGTTGTTATTATTGTGAGTGCTCAGGAAGTCTCCAACCATCTAGCAGCTGTGTAATTTGAGTATGAGTGTTGTTGCATTTTTTCTTGTACTGTGTAGCGTAAGGTGTTAATTCTTGGGCCTAGTAGGGTTTTTGTGATTCATGTGTTTTGGGTGTCAGCCCTTATTAATAATATTTTGTATCTGTAATAATATATCTTGCATTCACTGAGTATTATCTAGTATTTTCATTTTATCAGGGCTGCCTTAGATAAATTTACTCTTGCTAATTTCGTGTTAATAGAGGCTATTGCAGTTAACCATATATTTAACCTGTTTTTTGCCATTACATTATCCTTATGAGTCCTGAATGTTTTGTTGTTAGTTTGAGCATTAAACTTTAACTTGTAATTTTACCTAACTCTTTTGTTTTGAACCTGGAACTTTAAGGGACAGTAGTGATTTTTAGTATTCTCACTTAAAGTGTGCATTATCTTTCTCTGCTCCGTAACAATATATATATATATATATATATATATATATATATATATATATATATATATATATATATATATATGAGCCTCTGTGGTAGAGCGTACGTTTTGTACACGGGTGAACCAGGGTTCACGCCCAGCTAGGGTAATAAATTTTGAGAGTGTTCACCCAGCCACGTACTGCATTGCCGGACAAAAGGGGTGCTGTGGTTTATCTGGTGTCGCTTAATACAAATTATGCTTGCACCCAATCGGCTTGCCCGGGCTGATTACACTAGGTTCACAGCCTTGACACACATCAAAAGCCACTCCAACACAAGTACACTTACAAGCACTTCTCACCCTACATACAATCTCTATCAGCCTAAGCCACTTAGTAGAGATACATCGGCTGTATCGTCCCGACTTTAGTCGGGATTGGCCGGTCCTGTAGTAGATACTTAAACGGCTGATGATGATGATGATGATGATATATATATATATATATATATATATATATATATATATATATATATATATATATATATATATATATATATATATATATTGCCAGACGCCTCAATCCCGTTTGGGGTGGCCACAAACAAATCGCCTCCAAGTCGCCCTGTCCCCCGCCATTTCACTGCCCTGCTCCCAACTCACACACCCCTCTCTCATATACCTCTCCATCCCATCCCTTCATCCCATCCTCGGCCTCCCCTTCCCTCTTCCCCCCTCCACCTCACTCACATACACTCTCTTCGTCAGTCTTTCACCCTCCATCCTCTCCACATGGCCAAACCACCTCAGTGTGTTCCTCATAACGCTTCCTATCACATCCACATCCACACCTCAGCGCTCCTTTATATCCTCATTCGTCAGCCTGTCTCTCCATGTGACTCCACAGGCTCCTCTTAAATAACTCATTTCCACTGCTCTCACTCTTGACTTGTGTCCTTCCAACAACGTCCAAGCTTCACTTCCGTACGTTAGAGTTGGTATCACAATACTGTCATGTAGTAACTTTTTCACTTCCATGCTCACTTCCCTGTTTCTTATCACTGCTTTCAAAGAACCAGCAACCTTTCTTCCCTGCTGTACCCTTTCAAGCACTTCATTCTCCAAACCTCCATCCTTACTCATCACACTACCCAAGTACTTAAACGTACTCACATTTTCCAATTCCTCACCATCCAACCTTGCTGTACATTCACTGACATCACCTCTCTCAAAGACCATCACTTTACTCTTCCCTACATTCACCTTTAGATTCCGTTTCTTAAACACTCTCCCAAACTTATTCACCAAGCCTTGCAGCTCCCCTTCGTCTTCACTCAACAACACATTATCATCTGCAAACAACAGTACAGGGAGTTTCCAAACACTACCCTCTTACAACATCCACTACCCTACCTTGTACCTCTTTTATTACCCCATCCATGTACAGATTGAACAACCATGGAGACATGACACATCCCTGTTTCAACCCAACTTTCAAAGAGAAAAATTCTCTTAGTTCACCATCCACACGCACTGCAGCCTTAGCACCATCATACATACTCTTCACAGCATTCAACAACTTCCCATCTACTCCATATATTCTTAACACTTTCCACAATCCTTGTCTATCCACCCTGCAATATGCTTTCTCCAAATCCATGAAAGCCGCATACAACTTCTTTCCCTTCTCTAAAAACTTTTCCACTAAAGATCTAAGAATGAATATCTGATCTACACAACCTCTTCCCTTCCTAAAGTGTCCCTGTTCTTCTCCAACTAATTTTTCTGTTCTTTCTCTAACTCTGTCAATAAGTATCCTACCATACACTTTTCCTATTATACTAAGAAGACAAATGCCCCTATGATTACCACACACTTCTTTTTCCCCTTTTCCTTTGTACAAGGGAATAATTATACCTGACTTCCAATCCTCCGGGACTCTACCTTCCTCCCAGGCCAATCTGCACATCTTCCACATCCATTCTACTACTATCTCTCCCCCATGCTTCAGCATTTCACCACACACTCCATCAGTTCCTGGGGCTTTCCCCGATTTAACTTTCTTCATTGCTTCCACAACTTCTAACCTGCTGATTTCTTCCTGTCTTCTCACCTCCCTCCTTCTCCCAGCCATTCCCCAGCCACTTATACTCGCATTTCTTCCATCCTCTATGTTCAACAATTCCTTAAAGTTTTCTCTCCATCTGCTCACTTTTTCTCCCTTCTCCACTAGTAAACTACCATTTTTATCTTTCACTCCCCTGCTAACTTCACTTCCACCCTGTCTTACTCTTTTCACCTCTTTCCAGAACATTTTCTTACAGTCCCTCCACTTTACCCTCAAATTCCTTCCAAATTCCTCATCCACTCTCTTCATACTCTCTCTTACTAATCTTTTCACCTCTCTCTTTCTCTCTACACATAACTCTTTCTGCCACCTCTCAACTTCTTCCACGCCCCTATTTCTCATCCATTCATTGTATGCTTTCTTCTTTTGTGCCACAGCCTGTCTCACCTCTTCAGTCCACCAAGCTGTTCCTTGCACCCCCCTCCGTCTTCTCTTCCTTCCACTCACCACATCACATGCTGCACATATTTCTTCTGTAAATATCCTACACACACCTTCCACGTCTCCCATCTGTTCCAATTCATATTTGCCCAATCGTTCCTCCACTTCTCTCTTATACTCTGCCTTTTTCTTATCCTCTTGTAACTTTCCACTCTCCTTGCAACTACTCCTTCCTCTCGTCTTTCCCTTCTTCTTTTCCTCCATCTTACTTGCATTCTAATTCTGACCACCACCAAGTAGTGGTCAGAAAGTCCACTCCCCCAACCTTTATAAACTCTTGCATCCATTACACATCTTCGCATCCTTTCATCCACACACACATAATCAATCATATATATATATATATATATATATATATATATATATATATATATATATATATATATATATATAGTAAGTGGATGGTGAGCGTCCCCATCCACCCATATATATATATATATATATATATATATATATATATATATATATATATATATATATATATATATATATATGTGGTGGATGGGGACGCTCATCATCCACTTACTCGATGTAGTGCTGCTCGGGTGTCTGCCCTTTTCTCTCCTTCATCCTTCTTTCTTTCCATCCTCTTCTGTCTTTCCTTCACTCTTTCCTCTTCCTTCTGCCTCTGGGTGACTCTACACTGAGTGACAAGCCAAATGGTTTCCTGTAAACCAGGTAACCATTTATTATGCTGGGTGGTAACCATAAAACCAAATTTTGGCGCCTAATGGTTCAGTGGATAATTATGCCACTTCAGTCTGATTGAGCCAGTAAAGGTTTATATCCAAGGGATGGTTGGGGTTTATTGCTTACGTGATGCCACTCAGGGATGAGTGAGGCTGTTCACTCTCATCTTAAATGTAAGGACCAACTTGCTTAGCCCCGGACTCCTACGCTCCTCGTGGGGTAACGTGGAATTGCATGACGGCTATATATATATATATATATATATATATATATATATATATATATATATATATATATGTATATATATATATATATATATATATATATATGTATATATATATATATATATATATATATATATATATATATATATATATATATATATATATATATATATATATATATATATATATATATATATATATATATATATATATATATATATATATATATATATATTGTTACATAGCCTATGATTTCATCATCCTTTGTATAATTCTAACGTACAGTATGCTCCATGTTTGATCACAATTCGCCTCGTGGCTTCCATAGTGCTTGTTCTACCTCACTTCCCCGTTCTCCCCCTTATAGTAGAGTAAGTCGTTCTTTCTGTTGTTCAGAGCAGGATTGTCAACTCTTTGTCCCCTATGGTTTCATTTGTGCGTCCTTCTTACAAGTTGTATCAAGCTCTGCCGGCCCCTATATAATGAGCTCAGTCTCTGCATTACTTGCCACTTAGATTTTCTTCTCATTTTGTTCACATCTCTGTCCTCCCCTGTACAGTTGTTATTATTTTTATGAGTGCTCAGGAAGTCTCCAACCATCTAGCTGCTGTGTAATTTGAGTATAAGTGTTATTACATTTTAGTTCTTGTACTGTATAGCATTAGGTGTTAATTCGTAAGCCTAGTGAGGTTTTTGTGATTAATGTAAAGTTCTTACTGTCAGCCAGTAGTAATAATATTTTGTATCTGTAATAATATATCTTGCATTAACTGAGCATTATCCGGTTTTCTCATTTTATCAGGGCTGACTTAGATAAATTTACTCTTGCTAATTTCGTGTTTATAGAGGTTATTGCAGTTAACCATATATTTAACCTTTTTTTTGCCATTACATTATCCTTATGAGTCCTGAATGTTTAGTTGTTAGTTTGAGCATTAAATTTTGACTTGTAATTTTACCTAACTCTTTTGTTTTGAACCTGGAAATTTGCGGGACAGTGGTGATTTTAGTGTTCTCACTTGAAGTGTTCATTATCTCTTTCTGTTCCGTAACATAAATTTGGCGACCTCTTATCAGGATATTCAGGATATTATCATAAGGATATTGCTTGATATTTTGTGATTGTGATTTATTCATGATGTCTACTATTACTACTCTTGATGAAGCCAAAGATTTTTTGTCAAATGTGCAAACAGTGTGTGATGTAGAAAACAGAACAAAGAATGAATTTAAGCTTGTTGCTCAGCAATTGGGAATTGCTGTTAGCTCTCAACAGTCCAAAGATCAAATTGTTGACATGATTAATAAAAGCTTGTTTAATGTAACTCCTCCAGATGAGCAAACGCAGATTGAAATAGCTAAGTTACAGCTAGCCCTGCAGGAGGCTCATGCTAAGGAGGCTGAATCTCAGGCTCGTATTCAGGAGGCTGAGTTTCAGGCACAAGTTGAACTTGCTGGGATTCAGGCAGACCATGAGTATCGCATGAAACAAAGTGGAACTGGATCATCTAACTCTGATGATTTTGATGTGGCTAAGAATGTTAAACTTGTCCCTCCTTTTAATGAATCTGATTTAACAAAGTATTTTCAGTTGTTTGAGAGGGTAGCTACAGGTTTTAATTGGCCCAAAAAGTATTGACCAATACTCCTTCAAACTGTTCTCACCGGTAAAGCTCAAATAACTTATGCATCTCTGCCTCAGGATGAATCTGATAATTATGATGTAGTTAAGAGCTTGATTCTTAAGGCCTATGAGCTTGTTCCTGAAGCCTATAGAGTAAAATTTAGGACAACTTATAAGCAAGATAAGCAATCCCATGCTGAGTATGCAAAAATCAAAGAAGATCTGTTAGAGCAGTGGTTAAATTCTAAGAATGTGGATTCTGATTTTGGTAAATTTAAGCAGATGATTTTGCTGGAGGACTTCAAAAGGTGTATTAATAAAGATGTAAGCCTATATCTTGATGAGAGAAGAATAGATAATTTGTCTGATGCTGCAGTTTTAGCTGATGAATATGTTCTCACTCACAAGAGATATTCTAAAGAAAAAAGGAAAGCTGGGAGTAAGTACGTTGCCTCTACTCAGAGTACAGGTAACAGGAAAAAGAATAAAGATGATATTTCTCAGGAAGTAAATACCAGCTCCACCTCTAGATTTCAGAAAAGTAAATGTACTTATTGTAGTAAGCTTGGTCATACTACGGAGAAATGTTTCAGGAGACAGCGTGATGTGAACAAAAAGGAGTCTTTAAATAATTAGTCAATTGGTCTAGTGTCCACCCTTGAGAGTTCCCAGAATTCTTTAATTAACTGAACCTGCTTTGAGGGGTAAATTAAATTCTCATGATGAAGCTCCTCTTTTGAGCAGTAACGTGGGTGACACTCTCAAGAGTTCATGTGCTAATTTCCTGTCTGATGGTTTTGTCAGTCCTCTGGACAGTAATGACAGGAAATCAGTTAAAATATATCGTGATACAGGTGCTTGCCAATCCCTTATGCTGACCAGTGTTCTAGGCTCTAATGTTAATTCCTCTGATGAAACTGTAATCTTGCAAGGTGTAGGGAATAATTACTTCTCTGTCCCTCTGTGCAGAGTGAATTTAGAGTCTGGTTTTGTTAATGGTTCCGTTATGGTTGGGTTGGTTGAGACAATCCCAATGTCATGTGTAACTTTATTACTTGGAAATGATATTGGTGGAAGTCAAGTGTGTCCAGCTCCTCAGTTGTCTAGTGAACTAGTAACTGCGACCCAGGATTGTGATATCCCTGACGTGTTCTCTGCATGTGCTGTCACTAGGGCTATGTCTAAAGTTACTGGTGACTTAGAGGATAATGATGATGACGATATTATCCTACCTGACACTTTTCTTGCTAATTTGGACCACTCACCAGATGAGGCAGTACCCCGTAGTGTTGATAATTTGTCTCGTCAAGAGTTGGTTGAGTTGCAGGTTGCTGACCTGAGTTGAAAGGTCTAGCTAACTCTGCTTGCAGTGAGGAAGAGTCAGCTGGTGCTTCTACTTGTTATTATATAAAGTCAGGAGTACTTATGAGGAAGTGGAGACCCCCAACAGCATCAGCCGACTGTGAATGGGATTTTGTACATCAAGTTGTCATCCCTCATGTTTGTAGGCAGGATATCATTAGAGTGGCTCATGATTCCAGTTTGGCAGGACACCTTGGAGTGAGGAAGACTGTGGCACGCATTTTGAAACACTTCTACTGGCCAGGTATCTTCAGGGATGTTTCCTGGTATTGTAAGTCTTGTCACACCTGTCAAGTTGTGGGGAAGTGTAATCAGACCGAAAAGGTTGCACCTCTAGTTCCCATTCCTCCTTTTGAGGCGCCATTCACCCGTGTGTTGGTGGATATTGTGGGCCCTCTTCCTAAGACTTCTTCAGGATTTTCTTATGTGTTGACCCTGATTGATATGGCTACTCGTTATCCTGAAGCCATTCCACTTAGAAATATCTCAGCAAAGAACATGGTTAAGGAAATGCTAGGGTTCTTCACAAAGTTTGGTCTGCCCAAGGAGGTACAGTCAGACCGGGGAAGTAATTTCATGTCAAATGTTTTCAAGCAGTCTCTGAAAGAGTTGGGCATCACCCAGATCACGTCTTCAGCTTACCATCCCCAGACCCAAGGAGCGTTGGAGAGATATAATCAAACACTCAAATCGATGCTCAAGAAATACTGTTTGGAACATCAGAAAGACTGGGATAAAGATCTTCCATTCGTTGTATTTGCCGCAAGAGAATCTCCAAATGAATCACTGGGCTTCTCACCCTTTGAACTACTGTTTGGCCATGAAGTAAGAGGACCCCTTAAGTTACTCAAGGAATGCTGGCTGTCGGAGGAAGATGACATCAACCTGCTGGAGTAGTGATGAAGTTCAAAGAACGGCTGTCCACTGCTTTACAGCTGGCGAGAGAGAATTTAGGAGCTGCTCAGGAGAAGATGAAGACTTGGTATGATAAGAAGTCCAGGTTACGCCACTTTCAGCCAGGAGATCAGGTTTTGATTCTGCTACCGGTGCATGGGCAACCTCTTCAAACCAAGTTTAGTGGTCCTTATTTCGTGGAGAAGAAACTCAGTGATGTCAACTATGTCATCGCCACAACAGATAGTAGAAAGAACAAGCAACTTTGTCACATCAACATGCTAAAGTTAT
The DNA here is from genome assembly GCF_032717465.1 of Coenobita brevimanus. Lineage (NCBI taxonomy): Eukaryota > Metazoa > Arthropoda > Malacostraca > Decapoda > Coenobitidae > Coenobita > Coenobita brevimanus. The sequence goes on from NC_136999.1 coordinate 17,926,587, forward strand.
ATCACAGGCAGGACGAAAATAACCCAGTCTGCACTGTTGCTGTTCCACCCGAGTCTGCAAGTGAAGTTCTCCCATGCAGCAAGAGCCTGAGTGATAGTTTGGGGAAGAATCCTGATATCATG
>NC_136999.1:17931708-17941812 GCF_032717465.1 Coenobita brevimanus
ATCTTGCTAGAATCTTGGAGCCTGTCCAGTCAATATGGTGATCACTGGATGCTTTGTGCTGAAATAAACCACTACTCTGTTGGGCTGTCCTTACACTGTATTTATGTTGTGAGATTCTAGTTTCCAAATCGTTTCCAGATTGTCCTATGTAAAATTTGTTACAGCTTTTACACGGGATTTTGTAAACAACGCCTGAATTACTGAAAGGACTGTTCTTGATGAGGGTTTTTTTGCTGGTGTTCTCATATTTGAATACTACTTGTACATTGAGTTTCCTCAGTATGTGAACAAGATCAAGAAAATTTCATGGAAAAGGAGGACAAGGGTTATTTGAATGTTCTGGCGATCTGGCTTATTAGTTTTCCCTTCTGAGGAAACTCAATGTACAAGTAGTATTCAAATATGAGAACACCATAAAAAAAAAAAAAGACATCAAGAACAGTCCTTTCAGTAATTCAGGCGTTGTTTACAAAATCCCGTGGAAAAGCTGTAACAAATTTTACATAGGACAATCTGGAAAAGATTTGGAAACTAGAATCTCACAACATAAATACAGTGTAAGGACAGCCCAACAGAGTAGTGGTTTATTTCAGCACAAAGCATCCAGTGATCACCATATTGACTGGACAGGCTCCAAGATTCTAGCAAGATCAAAAAGCTTAGATGAAAGAAATGTAATAGAATCTTGTCTAATTTCTGGCACATATGAAAAGAATGTAAACATGAGCTATGGTCATTTTAAGTGTGACAAATTGTTAACTGAATTAATTTTAAAGCAATATCCCCCAGACTAACACGTGATTGTTACCTGTCATCTCCTGGTGGTGTAGTCACACCTGTGTGGGACACAACAAGCATTAATCCTCTAGGTCTTAAGTTAAGCAGCAGAATTTATCACCTCCTTCCTCCCCTCTCTCCCCTTCCCCCTTCCTCTCCTCCCCTCCCCCTTCCCCCTCCCTCCCACCCCCCTTTCCTCCCCTCCTACTCCCTCCTCCTTTGTCACGTGCATTTTTAGATTCAGGTCATCCTTTGTTGTGTTCCACTCCCTGCTGCAGGTGACCATAGGTTAAGCCACAGGTAAAAATTCAGGTCATCCATTGTTCTGTGTGCCACTACCTGCTGCGGGTGTGCATAAAAGACCTCTACCCTTTACATCTCTGTCTCACTCTATCTGAAGATGTAATATACGAAAGTGCTCACTGTCGCTCCTTTCATTTCTCCTGTGGTTAGTTTGCATGCATATCTTCATGGTGAAATGAAGTCTCTGGATATATATATATATATATATATATATATATATATATATATATATATATATATATATATATATATATATATATATATATATATATATATATATATATATATATATATATATATATATATATATATATATATATATATATATATATATATATATATATATATATATATATATATATATATATAAAACCCCCTGGGGGTAAGGGGGTTTCTCAAGAATACTCCCCCAGTATCCCTGCTTGTCGCAAAAGGCGACTAGAAGGGTTGGCGGAGGGTTAGTGCCCCTCCCTGGAAAACAACTAACTAAGAAGACAAACAATATGCCTCGGACAAGGACTGACCAAAAGATGACGGCCAAGGACTGGACAAACGACATGGTAATCGGAACCTGAAATGTAAGGGGAGCGAATGATGAGGTGAAAGAGAGAGAGATTGTCCAGGTGCTTGAGAGTGCGAAAGTTGATGTATGCGGAATAACTGAAACGAAATAGAGAGGTGAGAGTGTGAGAGAATGGGAGTATGGATAGGGAATATGTGCAGGAGTAGGTGAGAATGAGAGGGCAAAAGAAGGAGCATGTATAGTTGCGAGTAAAAGATGGAAGAAGAGCATAAGACAGTATGGATCAGTTGGGTCAAGGATTGTGTGGGTAAGATTGAAAGTTGGAATACAAATGTGGGCGATTGTGTGTGTGTGTGTGTGTATGCGCCAATGCAAGATCGTGCAAGCAGAGTGAGAGATGAGTTCTGGACAAATGTGGAATTGTGCATGGAAGAGTTTGGAAGGAATGAGAGTGTTTTTGATTGGTGATATGAATAGTAAAGTAGCAAATGTGAAGGTGGATGGAATAGTTGGTGAGTGGGGTGTGCCTGCTGTGATAGATGAGAATGGCAGTGCGTTAGTGGACATTTGTGCTGGGAGGGGGTTGGTGATAGCCAATACCCTCTTCAGGCACAAAATGATCCACAGATAGGCTATACATGGCGAGTGATGAGAAGGGTGGGTGGTGAACTGAATGAAAGGAAGGCAATGATTGATTATGTGTGTGTGGATGAAAGGATACGAAAATGTGTAATGGATGCAAGAGCTTATAGAGGTTAGGGGAGTGGACTTTCTGACCACTACTTGGTGGTGGCCAGAATCAAGGTCCATTTAGGATGGAGAAGTAGAAGAAGGAAAGGACGGGAAGAAGGAGTATTTGTAACGAGAGTGAAAAGCTTTCAAGAGGATGAGAAAAAGGCAGAGTATAAGAGAGAAGTGGAGGAACGATTGGCCAAATATGAATTGAAGCAGATAGGGGATGTGGAAGGTGTGTGTAGGATATTTACAGAAGAAATATGTGCAGCATGTGATATGGTGTGTGGAAGGAAGAGAAGTCGGAGGGGTGTGCAAGGAACAGCGTGGTGGAATGAAGAGGTGAGACAGACTGTGGCACAAAAGAAGAAAGCATACCATGAATGGATGAGAAATAGGGGCGTGGAAGAAGTTGAGAGGCGGAAGAGAGAGTTATATGTAGAAAGAAAGAGGTGAAAAGATTACTAAGAGAGAGAAAGAAGAGAGCGGATGAGAAATTTGGAAGGAACTTGAGTGTAAAGTGGAGGGACTGTAAGGAAATGCTCCGGAAAGAGGTGAAAAGACTAAGACAGGGTGGAAGTGAAGTTAACAGGGGAGTGAATGATAAAAATGGTAGATTACTAATGGAGAAGGGAGAAAAAGTGAGCAGATGGAAAGAACACTTTAAGGAATTGCTGAACATAGAGGATGGAAGTGTCACGGGTTTTTTAAAAAATATATCCAAATATTATTTAAATGATGATAATGTTCAATAATATTGAAGAGCAGGGACAATGATTGTCTTGCTAAATCAAGCAATGATTACTTTATACCGGCTTGCTTCCCCGGACTCTCAGAACGAGAATTTATAAACTTTCTCAACTGTACACAGCAGAGACTAATTACTCACAAATGCTGATTATTAGTACTGTTAGCCTCTGAAGAAAGTTACTTCACCCCTGACAATAAATAACTAATACTAATAATAACATCAGGTTCTTGCTGATGCTTAACTCCTAGGAGGCACAACGGATTTTAAGCTTAATACAACAAGACTGGCCTAAGTACCAGTTATGAATGGCAAACGTTTATGCAAGCTAGGAGCTATAAGAGAAATAAGCTTAATTATGGAGAAATGAAACACGAGTTTACATTACATTAAGCTCAAGAAAAAGAACTGTTAAATTTATTGATTACAAAATAAATTTAACGTTACATTTCAAAATCAAATTAATGAGATCGCACTCACTCACTCACTCAAGAGCTAAATTCTTACGCCTAGGAAAAACACCTTAACTAAACTCTTAAGTCTAGGAAAACGAAAAGAAATACTGGTCAACGAATGTGGTGTATCACCAACGAAGGGTGGGTGCCTGGAGAACTGTAGTCTAGTGAAGCCTGGGTGCTAGCTGACCTCTCACTCTCACACTGGTGGAGCACAGAACCTCTCTCCGTCACAACAGACACTTGACTGAATAAACTCGTGGGAAAAAGGGAGCGCTAGGGCCGCATTTTTTAACGGCTAGAATGAGCAAAACGCGCCCAAAACAAATCGCTCAGCGGAAGCACTAATGTCTCACACAAAGATGATCACTTATGACACTGAAAAATTGATTTGAAAGGACTCCCGCCAATGAGCGGTTAACTGAACGATAAACTGGGATTCCACTTGAGTTCGTGGTTTCCCACAAAAGCCAATGTCACTAGCGAACTCGAGACATTACCCCCCATGAAAATCAAATCTTTCTTCAGAAAAAAAGATTTCAATATGCATATATATAAATCCTAACTCAGTCACACAAGATTCACACTGTGATGTGTGTGCTATCCTGCTACAGGAGAAAGTCGCAGTCGCCAGTGAGCGAAAAAAAACCTCGTATTTATGTTAATAGAAGCAAGCTTGAGGGAAAAACTCCGTGACAACGGTGAAAATCCTGTACTCAGGTCAAACTGAGCGAAAGTTCGCTACATTTACATTAACAACTAATTGTTATGTAGCGTAATATATGTAATACATGGTGTAAGTGTGATAGTTGTGGTGTAACTGTACCTACGTGTAAAATGACACAGTAAATATTAATAATATGGCGACGACGAAGGCAGAGGAGAAGAGGCGGCAGCGTGCGACAGACGATCAGCTGGCCCGCACAGCAAAACTGATACACCCATTGCTGTACCTGCAAAATCAATTAAGGTTGAGCATCAAAAGTGTCAATGAGACAAATTCTTTTTACGTTACAATTACTCTCTCTGCCTAACAGTCAGTACATGCTACAAAAAGTACTCTCTAGCTGAAAAATACGAGTGACAGCCTAAGCTTCGTACATTCGAGGTCGCCATTAATTTATTAGGTAGATTATTAACCAGGAAACGTAGTCCCTAGATGCCGTTGTCTCGAGGACTCGTGTATTGGTTAAACTTAACTCTACACTTACGATTAGTGTCGGCAAGTTGAGAATCCTTATGCAAACTCGGGCTCACATAGCCTCAAACTGCACATGGGTCCTCAACCTGTGCCTTAACCTACAGTACTTATATTAATATCGGGGAGCTGAGAATCCTTGTGCAAACTCGGGCTTCCGTAGCCTCGAGTCGCCTCTGCGGAGTTCTCTCTCGAACTTCCCCTTAACCTACAGTACTTATATTAATATCGGGGAGCTGAGAATCCTTGTGGCCAAACTCGGGGCTTCCATAGCCTCCGGGAGTCGCCTCTGCTTGGAGTTCCTCTCTCGAACTTCCCTCTTAACCTACAGTACTTATATTAATATCGGGGAGCTGAGAATCCTTGTGCAAACTCAGGCTTCCGTAGCCTCGAGTCGCCTCTGCGGAGTTCTCTCTCGAACTTCCCCTTAACCTACAGTACTTATATTAATATTGGGGAGCTGAGAATCCTTGTGCAAACTCGGGCTTCCGTAGCCTCGAGTCGCCTCTGTGGAGTTCTCAAACTTCCCTTAACCTACGGTACATAATATGTATGTACAGGCCCTGGACATGATGTGTCCTGTGGGGCCAATGGGCGAGACGTCAGGTCTGCACCCACTTCACCACTACCCTGTCTCTCAACTGTCTCAGAGATTACGGGTGTGGTTATGAACGGCACAGGAAGGACATGTCCCTGATTAGTGGTGTTACTTTGACACACACTGCAGGAACGCACAAAACTATCTATGTCTCGTCCCATCCCTGGCCAGAAAAAGTCAGCTCAGATGCAGCCCTGGGTCTTCCTTTTGCCCATGTGACCTCCTGAGACTGAACAATGACCCCATTGTAACACTGCTAGGCGGTACTTGGCAGGAACGACAAACTGCAGTCGAATCTCGCCCTCGGGTGTTCGTGACTCACGGTAGAGCCGTCCTTGTTTGCGAAGGAACTTGGCTCGACCTCCCCGTGAATACTTAATCACTCGACCCTTTTGTTTGTTCCGCACGGCAGCAAGTGTCGGGTCAGAATGTTGTTCTTGTACAACAAGTTGGCTACACATCAGATCTTGCGGCAATTCAATGGTCACTGGGGTGACACAGTCTGGAGCCTCAGCCATGGCTTGTGTTACCTCAGCAGCCGAAGTCTGAGTAGCGTCATGTTCGGTGCAACTATCCTTGACACCGAAAATATTGCCTATAATGAGGTCAAATAAAGATTATGGCATGACAACTGCGAGTGTCGTACCAGTATAAAAAGGAGATGCCACCTGGATACATGCCTCAGGGAACAATCTCACTGATCCATCAATAAGGTTTGCATGGATCTGTCGACCTGTGTACTGTTCAGGCCGAACTAGACTCTGCTTGACACAGCAACCTGAGGATCCATTATCTCTCAGGACCTTCACAGGAATGCCTCCCACAAACCTTGGCTGAACAAGGAAGGTACTGTCACCTGTGGGAGGGCCTGTGGAGGAAGCAGCTAGCCACTCATGAGGCTGCTGAATAAATGATGCGGCAAGCATTGTGCCCTGTGAAGTAGATACTTGAGGGGTCGTACTCACTGCCTGTGGAGATGGAACATTGGCCATCTGTGGAGGGGGGTTCACTGTCACTGTGGGACTAGTGAACTGTGGGGGAGTACCCATACTGGTAGGGACACGTGACTCACCGTGCTCAAGAAGCCATTGAGGAATGAAAGGCTGCATTCGCTTCCTGCCTCTTTTGAGCTGGTGGTGAAAAAAGTTTGTCCCGACGGTCGGTTGCGTGGCTGATACTGCTGCTGGTTAGGGTACTTGGTGTGTACCTCTTCCACTCAGGTTTTCTGAGTGTTTTGCCCCTGGTCCTTCCACTGCAGTTTTGGACCTTGGCCATTATTCCTGAGAATGGCCTTGTTGCTGGGGTTCAGTCTGAGACGGCTTCCCAGATTTGGCAGTATCTTTTCTGCTGTTCCAGGTGTTTTGCTTAAGAGTTTGATACCCGTATGCAGTGAAGTACGCATCAGCCTTTTCTGCCATTTGGCTGGCATCTTTCACCTGGCAGATCTTAAGCTGTGCTATGAGCTCAGCAGGCCATGACCTCTCTAGCTGTGTACGCAGCATAAGGTCAATTATCCCCTCACGCGTGGAAGGAGTTTTAAATGCTTTCTTCATCCACTCACCTAAGTAAGCAGTGAGATGGTCGAGGAACTGAACAGCTGTCTCCTTGTCTTGGAGACGAGCTCGCATGAACTGAACTTTGGCGTCGTCTACTGTGAGACCATACGCCTTAATGAGTGCAGCTTTCATCATTTCATACGTGAGATTGTCTCCACGAATTCTGTGGAGAATATCGAGGGCAGGGTCCTCAAATAAACTAAGAAATTGGAGCCGCTTAGCTGCCTCATCCAGTTGATACATGTCTGCCATGTCCTCGAAACGAACTATGTACGGCTCGATTTGCTCGCCTTCCTTGTATGAAGGAAGCTTGATGCGTGGGGTCACCAGGACATGTGTAGGAAGAGCGCTAGTGGAGCTTGGGTTGGCTGCACCAGATGTGTCTGAAGCTAAGGAATCTCGCTTGAGCTTCAGCACTTCAAGTTCATGTTTTTCGCATGCTTCTCGCTCGGCACGTTCGTGTTCTCGTTCTCTGTCTCGTTGTTCATGCTCGTATTCGCATTGTTCTCGCTCTTGTACTAGCTCGAGTTCACGTTGCTTTTGCGTGTGTTCTAACTCGAGCACGCGCTGTTTCTGCATGTGTTTGCGCTGTTCTCGCTCGTATTCGTGCTGAATCTTACGCTCTTCACGGGCATCATTCTCGCACTGCTGATCCATATTATACCGTGAGAGTATGTACTCTTTAATTTCAGTTGGGTCTGTAAGACCCATATCTTTGGCTTCCTGTAAAAATATGGTGGTAGCCATGACGCTAATTTACTAACCAAGCCGAAACTGAGTACTGACTGCTGCTTCGCAAACGAAATGCTAATAAACACAAGTAAAGAATACAAACACAAGCTAGTGGTGACCAGTCTCATCTAGTTAACTGACAAAGAATAAAGCAAAAATGCAAATGACTGGGAAGACTCAATAATTGACGCAATGGGTACGGCGGCTACTCAGGAGCAAATAAAATCGTCTGGCGTTACCAAGAATAAAGAACTAAATAGAGTTAAGGACTCTGTGGATTAACAAAGCAAAAATTCACTTGCTAAATTAACGGTAAACACCAGTAAGCTTGTGCCTATAAACTTTAATGATAAATACCAAAATATGAATGAGTGAGTATTATCTCGTGAATAGCTTTAGAGCTAGGAGTTAATATCCTGGAATGAGGTCGCCAATTGTCACGGGGTTTTTAAAATAAATGCAAATATTATTTAAATGACGATAATGTTCAATAATATTGAAGATTAGAGACAATGATTGTCTTGCTAAATCAAGCAATGATTACTTTATACCGGCTTGCTTCGCCGGACTCTCAGAACGAGAATTTATAAACTTTCTCAACAGTACACAGCAGAGACTAATTACTCACAAATGCTGATTATTAGTACTGTTAGCCTCTGAAGAAAGTTACTTCACCCCTGACAATAAATAACTAATACTAATAATAATATCAGGTTCTTGCTGATGCTTAACTCCTAGGAGGCACAACGGATTTTAAGCTTAATACAACAAGACTGGCCTAAGTACCAGTTATGAATGGCAAACGTTTATGCAAGCTAGGAGCTATAAGAGAAATAAGCTTAATTATGGAGAAATGAAACACGAGTTTACATTACATTAAGCTCAAGAAAAAGAACTGTTAAATTTATTGATTACAAAATAAATTTAACGTTACATTTCAAAATCAAATTAATGAGATCGCACTCACTCACTCACTCAAGAGCTAAATTCTTACGCCTAGGAAAAACACCTTAACTAAACCCTTAAGTCTAGGAAAACGAAAAGAAATACTGGTCAACGAATGTGGTGTATCACCAACGAAGGGTGGGAGCCTGGAGAACTGTAGTCTAGTGAAGCCTGGGTGCTAGCTGACCTCTCACTCTCACGCTGCTGGAGCACAGAACCTCTCTCCGTCACAACAGACACTTAACTGAATAAACTCATGGGAAAAAGGGAGGGCTAGGGCCGCATTTTTTAACGGCTAGAGTGAGCGAAACGCGCCCAAAACAAATCGCTCAGAGGAAGCGCTAATGTCTCACACAAAGACGATCACTTATGATACTGAAAAATTGATTTGAAAGGACTCCCGCCGATGAGCGGTTAACTGAACAATAAACTGGGATTCCACTTGAGTTCATGGTTTCCCACAAAAGCCAATGTCACTAGCCGACTCGTGACAGAAAGTAATGCGAGTATAAGTGGCTGGGGAATGGCTGGGAGAAGGAGGGAGGTGAGAAGACAGGAAAAAATCAGTAGGATAGAAGTTGTGGACGCAATGAAGAAAGTGAAATTGGGGAAAGCCCCAGGAACTGATGGAGTGTGTGGTGAAATGCTGAAGCATGGGAAGGGATAGTACTAGAATGAATGTGGAAAATGTGCAGATTGGCCTGGGAGGAAGGTAGAGTCCCGGAGGATTGGAAGTCAGGTATAATTATTCCCTTGTACAAAGGAAAAGGGGAAACAGAAGTGTGTGGTAATCATAGGGGCATTTGTCTTCTTAGTATAATAGAAAAAGTGTATGGTAGAATAATTATTGACAGAGTTAGAGAAAGAACAGAGGAATTAGTTGGAGAAGAACAGGGAGGCTTTAGGAGGGGAAGAGGTTGTGTAGATATGATATTCATTCTTAGATCTTTAGTGGAAAAGTTTCTAGAGAAGGGAAAGAAGTTGTATGCGTCTTTCATGGATTTGGAGAAAGCATATGACAGGGTGGATAGACATGCACTGTGGAAAGTGTTAAGAATATATGGAGTAGATGGTAAGTTGTTGAATGCTGTGAAGAGTATGTATGATGGTGCTAAGGCTGCAGTGCGTGTGGATGGTGAACTAAGTGAATTTTTCTCTTTGAAGGTTGGGTTGAAACAGGGATGTCATGTCTCCATGGTTATTCAATCTGTACATGGATGGGGTAATAAAAGAGGTACAAGGTAGAGTAGTGGATGTTGGAGTGGCCATGGTGAGAGAGGGTAGTGTTTGGAAACTCCCTGTACTGTTGTTTGCAGATGATACTGTGTTGTTGAAAGAAGACGAAGGAGAGCTGCAAGGCTTGGTGGATGAGTTTGGGAGAGTGTGTAAGAAACGGAATCTAAAGGTGAATGTAGGGAAGAGTAAAGTGATGGTCTTTGAGAGAGGTGAAGTCAGTGAATGTACAGTGAGGTTGGATGGTGAGGAATTAGAAAATGTGAGTACGTTTAAGTATTTGGGTAGTGTGATGAGTAAGGAT
>NC_136999.1:17941912-18084412 GCF_032717465.1 Coenobita brevimanus
ACTTGAATCTGTTCAGCGTTGGGCCCTGGAGTGGGGATTTAAATTTTCCGTCCTTAAGTGTGTCGGTGTTGTTTTTACTCGTAAACTTAACGTACCTCCTTTGCATTTAACTTTAGATAATCAGCCGATACCTTTTCAAAATTCAGTCAGATTCCTGGGTCTACATTTTGACAGTAGGCTCAGTTGGAGAACACACATTAATCATTTGCTTGCTTCTTGTAGTAAAAAAGTAAACGTCCTTAAGTTTCTTTCCGGTAAATCGTGGGGAGCAGACAGAACGTCTTTATTGATGGTGTATAAGTCCCTTATCCGTTCTAAGCTTGACTATGGCTCACAGGTGTATGGGTCGGCATCGGATGCCGTCCTCCGTAGACTGGATGTACTTCAGAACGTATGCTTGCGTATATGTCTCGGAGCCCTTCGGTGTACTCGTGTGGAGCGGTTGGAAGTGGAGGCTAATGTGCCTCCCCTCCGTCTACGACGTGACCACCTGTTATTTTCTTACGGTATCACCACCCACCGTAAACGCTCACTTGGCCTTCCGACCTGTCGGATCCTCCTACAGTGGGAATACCTGCTGTATGCGGCCCTCAAGCCGGTGGCTGTGAGGCTTCACTTCCTCTGTGAGGCGTTAGGGTACGACCTTTCTAATGGGGATCAGGTTTTAACGTCAAAAATAGCGCCCTGGGAGTCACTTGCCACCACATTCAACACTGACTGGCTCCCCGTCGCAAAGTACAAGGCGCCGGAGGTGGAGGTACGACAGTTGTTCCGGATGATCCTCATTAGACACCTAGCGTCATTCCACTTGTACACCGATGGCTCTAAGATGGATGAATGTGTGGGTGCGAGTGTGTGGTCTACGGAGTGCCGCATCCGTTTTCGCTTGCCCCCCCCATACGTCTGTATTCACTGCCGAATTATTTGCCATAGATCAAGCTATAGACTTTGCTTTGCGTTCAGATCACGACAGTTTTGTCATTTTTTCGGACTCTAAGTCAGCCCTTCAGGCAATTCATTCATGTAGGACTGATTCACATGAGGTCCTGGGCCGCATTATCAATAAGCTGCATACATGTGCTAAATCCTTCACTCTGATCTGGGTGCCTGGTCATTGCGGTATTTACGGCAATGAGCAGGCTGACATACTAGCTAAATCAGCTGTAGAACTCGAGGAGACTTGGGACGTTCCTCGTGAGCTACAGTCTAGTCTCTCTTTCGGAAAGAAATCAATTAATCTTCTGTGGCAAAGTCAGTGGACCGACCTGGCAATTCCATCTGTCAAAAGGACCATATGTGACTGGTCCAGTTCCTCTCGAGGAAACAGACGGGAGGAGGTCGCTTTAGCCCGCCTCCGCATGAATTCCACCCTAATAACACATATGTTACCATATATTAACAGACAATTTCCACCGCGTTGTACCACCTGTGACGCGGTGTTATCTATTAGTCACATCCTTTTGTACTGCAGTAGGTATGCTGGGGAACGTACTTCTCTGGCTGCCTACTGTAGGACAAATGCGCTCCCTTTCACACTTGATTCTGTCTTGGGTGATGGGGACGTTGGTGTGACTAATAAATTGATGACTTTCCTGAAAGAGACCAGATTACTCAGAGAGTTGTGATTTATTTTATGAACTTGGTTGTGGTTTCCTTATTTATTATATATATCTTTTTTTTTTTTTTTTTTTTTTTTTTTTGTATATAGGGATATGGTTTTTGTACATATGTAAATACCTCAATACACTTTTATATATTTGTGAACCGCAGGAGGAGGTTACATTTATATAAATGTGTATTTTTTTTTTTTTCCTTTTGTTCAGGACCAGTAAATTTGATTTTGTTTTTTTATTTTATTTTTTATTTATTTATTTATTTATTTTTTTTTTTGTATATATATATAAATTTGATAAGTATTTGATTATTTTGTAGTAGAATAGTAATGAGTCTACATATGATGTATAGATGGAAGTATTTGTCCTGGTACTATCCATGTATACTGATGTATTCTTTATTACTTATTATGTTTCATAATCATGAATAATAACTTAATATTGGTATGAAATAGATGCAAATATTTCATATCATTATTTTGGCTTTCATGATTATCGATTCTTGCTGGCCTAATGCCCCTTCAGGGTGATGGCCAAAAAAAAAAAAAAAATAAGTGAGAATAAACTAGCTAATCGAAGAGGTTGTCTTCCTACTTCCCTTGCCTGTGCCCAGACTTTATTACACCTCTCTCTCTCTCTCTCTCTCTCTCTCTCTCTCTCTCTCTCTCTCTCTCTCTCTCTTTCTCAGTATATAATTGTGTGTGTGTGTGTACTCACATTCCGCTCTCTTCCATCTCCCTCACACAGATTTCTCCATTTGTTCTGTCTGTCTGTCTGTCTATTCTGTCTGTCTGTCTGTCTGTCTGTCTCTCTCTCTTCTCTCCATCATTATCACCATTGATCATCATCAAATTCTTTCCTTCCTTCCATTTCTATCACAAATTTTCTCCCTTCCTTTTATCTGTCTCCAATTCCCCTCCTCCCCATCCCCTCCGTCAAGAGAAGTAGGGCGGAATGTCTCATACTTCCCTTCCCCTTTGCTTCCTGCCTCCCCTCCCCCGTTTTCCTCCTCTTCCTCCTCATTGAACTCCTACCTTCCTCGATCTGTTTCCTCTTTTTTATCCCATTCTGTCCATTCCTCCTTTTCACTTAAATCCTCCTTCTTTCCTCCACACCTTCCTTTTCCCTCTCATTCTCTCCTTCTTTTCTACCCCCCCTCCTTTTCCTCCTTTCCTTGACAGTTTACCCCTCTCTCTCTCTCTCTCTCTCTCTCTCTCTCTCCTGGGGCATCCATAGTTTTTAGAAAATGACGGGAGCCCAGCTATAAGAGGCATTGGAGGCTACACACTAGTTATGTTCCGAATGTATGTTTTTCAACATTTCGTGAATGCGAATGCGTGAATATGACCTTTTCAGTATTTGTGAATACGAATACGAATGCGATTATTCTGTTTGATGACACAGAATAGTGATTTATTCATATTTTTGGACGAATTAATTTCTGTTGTAGGAGTTTCAGCCATAGAAAATTGAATGAAGAAATATCTATCAATTTCCTACATTACCAGGACTCAGGGACGAGGATCCAAACTCTTACATCTATCCCACCAACCTTTTCCCCCAACCTCCACCCACTGAAAGTGGAATTTTATATATATTACTATGCAAACTTTGACTGTAGTATATATATATATATATATATATATATATATATATATATATCTCTATATATATATATATATATATATATATATATATATAAATTCTTTGTAGCTTTTTTACACTGGAATGATATCAAGATCAAATCAAAAATGTGTCATAAGGACTTACTAATAATAGCTGATTTTGATTATTAGGAGGTTATATTTAAGAAATAAATGCTTCTCAGGTCTCTCAGCAGAAACTGGTTCCTCTTTTCATCACATATCAGGCCGGCGCCACTGAAGACTCGTTCGCTTGGCAACACTTGATGGAGGGCAAGCCAAGAACATCCGGGCTAACTGCGAAGAGAATAGGATACGTCTCTTTATGTACTCTCTACCAAGTCATGGGATCTTCAGCCGCTAGCAATGCGCTTCTCTTGTAATTGGTTGATGATTTTATCTGTCTGCTCACTGTGCGTGAAAGCTATTATCACCTTCACCATTACTGATTGATGAAAGTAGTTGCATAGCGTGAAAGTAAATCTTTGCTTTGAAGATGGGTGGGAAACTTGAGATGTATTCATGAAAGTTTGATTTTTTTTGGCTTTATTTCTTCTTGAGCATTTGACTAAAAGTTTTTCAGACAAGCGGGCAATATAATTCTTCACTCTGGGTGGTAGAAAAGACCGGCATGAAAAAGAATTTGCTTTATACTTTATGCGTCTTCAAAAATGTGGCCAAAGCTTACGTGTCATTACTTTCTAGTTCAATTACCCCTTCTGATAATTCTTCCGGTTTGTCAAAAAGGACTCATCTTCAGCAGTGCACGACCTGATTTTAGAGTTTCTTCTCATACAAGCAAAGTGGCTCCATAAGATCTTTCATTCTAACCATACTATCTGCAGCGTCCTGTTCCATCACGTGGAAACACTTCATGTATCACTGATAACTATGGAGTATTTATTCTTAGCTGAATTTTCTTTTAATTCTTCTTGTGCCAAGATTGACTGCTCGAAGTGAGTGGCTATAGACCCGCATTTAGAACGGAGGTCTGTAATTGATTTTTATGAAAATATCCTCGTGCTTCTGATCATGCGAGATGCAAAGCTGATGTGAAGCACAGATTGTGCTGTTGATGGCAGAAAGTGATTTTTAAATATTAGGCTCAGCATCCATCATGACACAATGAACACTGTCTAAGGAAATGTTTCATTTTTTCATGCATCAGGTTGAATACTTTTAATTAAAATAGTTTTCTGTTTGGCGTTCAGAGAGTGGTTGGTACATATAAAATGTAATTTTAATGCTTGAACTCTTTGTCAATGAAATGGCTTGTCAATTTAGAATGAGATTGGCACCAGATTCGAGTCTTTTGGCCGCCTCATCAGTTGTGAATGTTAATTTGGTAGACCTTTTCAATGTCTTGATGGAATTAGAAACTTCATTTTCGAACAAGATTATGAATCATCACAAATTAGGGTCTCTGTAGTACTTGTGATGTCTCAGTGGACATATTGGTCCTGCCTCTTGCATTAAACGTACATAAACTGGATGCCTTCTGCTTGTGAAAACGGTAAATTATCCATGACTATCACCTCAACAACACGACGATCTACATTTTGTGCTTTTCGGTTCTCAGAATCACATACTTTTTTCTTTGTCAAAGCGGGTTTTTAAAGTTTGCTATTTTATTTTTCACCAACTTCGTCGATTTTTGTTTTTCTTTCCTTGTTCCCATCCTCTTTTGTTTAGCATTAGCCTATAACCTTCTGGATGTTTACTACTTTGATAATTTCTGAGACCAGGTATTGTTCTTCCTTTTTCTGGAATAGTTTGCATACAAAGTTTGCATTTTGCAACATCTTCGGACACATTTTCAATATACTGCCACACCTCGCATGATGACCTTTGCATGCTACTGTTGCTAACTTTTCTTACTTCTCAGTCAGACTCTATGCTTGCTCTGTAACTGTATCAAGCTATCATCGAGCAGGAGAGTACGAGAGACACAGCGACATCGGACACATACACACCTGTGGCACCTGAGATTCGGTGCAGTCGATGGTAACTCAGTCACTGAACTCACTCACTGAAGTAGCGGCGGTAGTCCCGGGGAGATCAGACGCGTCCTGGACGAACTTCTTCGAACGAACCCAGAACAGATAACGGCAAACAGGCGCTCTCTCTCTCTCTTCTCTGAATTTCTTGAGATTTAGAGTACTTTTTCTAGTTTTGAACAAAAAATTTGGAGATTACACACTTTTTTAATGAGAAGTTCTGAAAAACTGTCAGAAGGCAAAAATCTGGAGAAATCCTATTACTTGGGAATTTGGCAACAAGGCACGATGCTCCAAGCAGCCCTTAGCTGGCTTGGCACAGCTCTTCTGGCCCATCACAAATCAAAACTATATCATCTGCATAATCTAAATCCAAAAGTTTCCTGTTCTCTCCCCAAAGTATACCTGCACCGGTTTCTGTTCCAACACGTTTCATAATGTAATCAATGACCAATATAAATAGTAAAGGCGATAGAACACCACCTTGAATTACTCCGGACTTGACTTCAAACGAATCACTCAGACAACCATCAACCATCACTTTACAAAATGTGTCCTCATGCATGTTCATAATGACCCTCACAAACTCCTCTGGTATTCCATAATGTCTCATGATCTTCCCCATAGTCTCTCTCGAAACACTATCAAAAGCCTTTTCAAAATCAACAAAACAAAGACTTAACGGTACTCTCATTTCATTAACTTGCTGCATCAAATGCCTAACTATAAAGATCTGATCATTGCAACCACGTCCCTTTCTAAAACCAGCCTGTTCATCCCTCAGAATACCCTCAACCACCGGCTCCAACCTATTTAACAACACTCTACTGAAAACTTTCAAAGCTATCGGTGACAAAGAGATTCCCCTCCAATTACCACATTCACTCAGGTCTCCTTCTTCGGAACTTTAACAATTACACCATTCTTCCAAACTGATGGTAGTAACCCCGTCACCCATATCTTATTGAATAGCTTGGTCAAGATCATTATTAATCTATCCCCCTCCACTTTAAACATTTCCGGAAATAAACCATCCTCCCCTGGTGCCTTATTATTCTTTAACTGTTTTACTGCTTTCTCCACTTCTGCAAGCCTCAACTCTCCTGTTTCTATATTTAAATCTTCCTGAGCAGACGGTATATCCTCTTCTGGTGGTATTGGTCTATTAAGAACTGTCTCAAAATGCTCTTTCCATCTATTTTTAATATCTCCATCTTTGGTCAATAAATTTCCTTCCCTGTCTCTAACTGGTATTTCCTTGCGTTTACCTGCATTACCACTCAGTTCTCTAATCGATTCATATGCTATTCTTTGACTCTGTCCATCATTTTTGTTTATTAAGATTTCAGTCTCTGCAACCTTTTCATCCACACATCTTCTTTTATCTCTCCTAGCTAACCTTCTTACTTCTGAATTCAAACTCCAGTACGCAGCTCTTGCTAATTCAATCTCTCGTTCATCAACGCATTGCATCTCACTCCTCAATTTAGCCTCACCTCTCTTTTTTATCATATCCCACGTTTCCTCTGATATCCATTTCTTTCTCCTGAATCTATGTCTCCTTCCAATCGTACATTCAGCAGTCTCATGCAAAACTTTGTTCACATCCTCCCACATCTCATCTACACTTCTCTCCCCCTCTTCCAACGTTTCCAACACCAAAAACCTATTTCTGCATTCTAATCTGAATTCCTCCTTTTCTTCTCCTTCCCTTCTAAGCTTAACAATATCGTATCTACCAACACCAGATTTTTCCTTCTTCTGATTTTTAAGTTTAAACCTTATTTTTGCAATGCTGAGTTGATGGTCACTACCAATATCCGCTCCCCGTTTAACATGAACATCTAGCAGAGAACTTCTATGCCTCCTACTGATAGCGATGTGATCAATCTGATTTTTATATTTTCCACACGGCGACACCCAAGTTGTCTTGTGTATATTGCAATGCTGAAAGAGTGTGCCCCCGATGACTAAGTCATTTGCTAGACAGAAGCTTCCAAACCTCACTCCGTTTTCACTCATCCTACTACCAACTCCCATCTTACCCATACATGCCTCAAATCCCTCATTTGAACAGCCCATTACTGCATTAAAGTCTCCAACGCAGATCAAAACATCATGTCTAGGTACCCTTCCTACTCCTTCTTGCAACTTTTCATAAAATGTGTCTTTCCTTTCATCGAGTGCATCATTAGTAGGTGCATAACACACAAACAGACTGATGTTGCCATGATTTGATTTAAACCGTGCGTATAGCAATCGCTCATCTATAGGATCCCACTCACATAAAGCCTTATTTGCCTTTACAACCCAGCAACAATCCTACTCCCTGATAATGCATTCCGTCCTGTCGGCCAGATATCAATAAACGTATACCATCCTCCAAATCCAACTTATCGACTCCAGTTAATCTAGTTTCTGTCAGAGCACAAATATCAAGTCCGTAATTTTGAAAACCTTCACTAACTCATCGATTTTACCGTCATGATTTAGCGTTCTCACATTCCAGTTACCAATTTTAATTGTATTTTTTGCATTGACAAAGGAATTAGATTGTAACTGAGGCAACCGTGAGATTCTTAGCACCCCCTGCCCATTTAAGGGCTGCACGGGACTGGGGGCCATTATTGTTCTTTCAGAGTCCATCAAGGTTTCTTTGGCTAACTTCCTGAACACCTCGCCATTGTGTTGCAGTCGCAGTAGGCAGCTAACTTGCCTGATTGCCCACACCCGAAAGACCCAGCTATGCTGTAGCCAGTCACGTGCCGGCATGCTTCCCAGCCATTTCACTCTCAAGGAGTTCCTCTGCCTGAGAAAGCAACCACCCCCCTGCTCCCGAGGGCTTTTGATCTGTGTAGGTAGAGGGCGATCACTCCCTCACTAGCCATATACAGTGTATATACAGTGTATAGGCTACACTCACCATATATACAGTATATATATATATATATATATATATATATATATATATATATATATATATATATATATATATATATATATACAGACACAATGCAGCCTTATGTTGAAGGGGTTCAGTGTATGAACTCTACTAACCTTAACCCTTCAGCTCCTGTCCTCTATCGCAGGTAGTCTTCTGTTAGTAAGTTTTACGAAAAATGTTACACCAGGCATAATTATTAACCTCAGGTCGCGTGAAACTCCAACTCATGTACCTCAGTCCATTTAACCCATTACTGTTCTGTACACCACATAGAAGGTAGTGTGGTAATGATATCTCAGGTCTGACCCTCACTTCCCCCTCCCCACCCAAAATAAAGGAGGTTGTCCAAACTTGCTTACTGACATGCTTCGTAAGGACATTCCTTGCCTGTTTATTCACCGATAAGACGCAACATAAAACAGTGACATCATACGGCATATACAACAACAAATTGTGTCGGTCACCTTGACAAACGACAATGACTGGCCTGCCTTTCTTCCTATGGTAGAAAAGTACATTATAGAGGAAAGTAGGCACTTCCAAAACAGTCCAATCTTATCTATATTGAAAACCTTGGCTTTTTCGTAGCCACCTTCCTCTCAATTTCTTTACAAGAGAAAGTGTAGTGAGAGGCAGCAGATGCTTTACCCTGCAACTGATCATAGTGAAGCTCATTCTACTTAACAAACTGGTTCAGCCACCTTTACTCACACAAAACTCTCGGATTGAGTGTACGTATATTACTTGTAAAACTTTACCATAAACTTGCTTGTTCTTTAGACACAACCGAATGTCACTTACGTACAACTGTACCATAAACTTCCTAGTTCTTTAGACACAAGTGTCACTGACGTACAATTTTACCATAAACTTCCTTGTTCTTTTGACACAAGTGTCACCGATGTACAATTTTACCATAAACTTCCTTGTTCTTTTGACGCAAGTGAATGTCACTTACGTACAACTGTACTGTAAACTTCCTTGTTCTTTTGACACAACCGAATGTCACTTACGTACAACTGTACCATAAACTTCCTTGTTCTATTGACACAACAGTGTCACTGATGAACAATTTTACCATAAACTTCGTTGTTTTTTTGACACAACCGAATGTCACTGATGGGCAGATTATGCTGACGTTGGGCACAAATATAAATCATTGAAATATATTCTCTCAGCACATCGCTCACATTGCTTCTTTCCACACGTTGCAATGCCATCCGAAGTGCAACATCAGTGATCTCAGGGTTCCCTCTTACTGTACCCATTGTGCACTCGCTGACACCACTTGCATGAGCACCATCAGCCCCTTATTGTGACTACCTAAACACCGAAGTATTTCCTTTATAGTGTGCAAATTAAGGGTTACACACACACACACACACACACACACACACACACACACACACACACACACACACACACACACACACACACACACATTACTCTCCCTTAATTCTGTGTGTGTGTGTGTGTGTGTGTGTGTGTGTGTGTGTGCGTGAGGTGTCTACAATCATGGTAGCACAGTGGCATAGTGCGTTGACCTGTAATCGGGGGATTACAGTGCTGAGCTCGCCTGCCGGCTGCCGTAGTTGGGGAGCTGGTAGCTCAGCTTCTGTAAACCTAGCGGGGCTATATAGTCCAATACAGGGCTTAGCTTCAGAAACCATTTCTCTCTCTCTCTCTCTCTCTCTCTCTCACACACACACACACACACACACACAGTATTGTAAACCTTATCCTAAACTTGGTTTATGATATATACTGTACTATTCCTTTATTAGTTATTCGGACTACATGTAATTAGAGAGGTGCTTGAAGTACAGAAATCCCTAGCTGCCTGTGAGCGAGAGTATGGAGGGTACCGGGTGGGGTTATGGGGTCAGAGAGGAAAGTGGGGGGGTTGGGTTGGAGTGTGGGACTATGAGGAAGGGAGAAAGAGGGGATAGCTCTCCATCGAGCAGTGTTACAAACACCTTAGTCCACGGAAAAGGAAATGAACTTATTCCGACGTCTGTACGCCATGTAATTCGTAAAACTAGGAAGAAAAAAATCAGTCCATATATGTGTTTGTATTATACGCGACGAGTGCAGGTGTCTCTATATGGCGTCCAGTGTCACACGCTCGCGGCGGAGATGGCCCCTACATACAGTACTATAGAGCTCAGTGCTCTCCTCGTGCCCCACAAGATGGCGTCTGTCTCTCGCTTCCCACAAGATGTGCTCTCACGCCCCACAATATGGCGTGCATTTCTCTCAGCCGCCCCACAATATGGCGTGGGTTCCTCGCCCACAAGATGGCGGCTCTCTCTTCGCTCCCCACAAGATGGCGACCGTATTCTCTCGCCCCACAAGATGGCGTCCGTCTCCTCGCTCCCCACAAGATGGCGTCCATAACCTCCTCGCGCCCCACAAGATGGCGTCCATCTCTCCTCGCTCCCCACAAGATGGCGTCCGTCTCAGTCCTCGCATATTGCCCCACAAGATGGCGTAGACATCTCTCCTCGCGCCCCACAAGATGGCGTCCTTCTCATTACAAGATGGCGTTTATTCTCCTCAAACGTCTCCACAAGATGGCGTCCATCTCTTCGCTCCCCACAAGATGGCGTCCGCCTCTCCTCGAGCTCCCACAAGATGGCGTCCTAGCACCATTAGGGATTATAAACCGCTTCGAACACTTTTCACCAATTCTGTAAGAAAGGAACAACATCGAAACTTGAAAACGCAGTCAGAAAATACTAAGTACTTAAAGAATCACATGAAAAACGAAGGTTACAAAAAAAATTAAAAATAGAAATAAAGAAACTTCAAAACAGGTAGAGGTTCTGTCTCTTAATGAAATTACGATTTTGTAAACGTAATAAATAGCTGATGATATGTGGAATACGCCATTGTTAATATTGTCCAGTACTCAGCTACATCGCCGACTCGCAGTGAGACACCGGTAGGTGCTGATTCTGTCTCTCTCTCTCTCTCTCTCTCTATCTCAAGGTTCCCTGACATCCCTGGTACAGTTGCGGAAAGGAGTTTCCACACCCCCGCTACTACCTCCCTACCTTACCGCCTGACCAAATGTGGCAGCGTGGCAGTAGTAGTGTAAGTTTCCATGAATGAATGGGCCTCGTCCTGTGAGCGAGAGTATGGAGGGTACCGGGTGGGGTTAGGGGGTCAGAGAGGAAAGTGGAGGGGTTAGGTTGGAGTGTGGGACTATGAGGAAGGGAGAAAGAGGGGATAGCTCTCCATCGAGCAGTGTTACAAACACCTTAGTCCACGGAAAAGGAAATGAACTTATTCCGACGTCTGTACGCCATGTAATTCGTAAAACTAGGAAGAACAAATCAATCCATATATGTTTTTGTATTATACGCTATGAGTGCAGGTGTCTCTATATGGCGGCCAGTGTCACACGCTCGCGGCGGAAATGGCCCCTACATACTACAGAGCTCAGTGCTCTCCTTGCACCCTACAAGATGGCGTCCGTCTCTCCTCGCTTCCCACAAGATGTGCTCTCCTCACGCCCCACAATATAGGCGTGCATTTCTCTCAGCTCATTTCCCCACAATATGGCGTGCGGTCTGCCTCACTAAACTCGCCTCCCAGCAAGATGGCGTGCGTCTCTCTTCAGCTCCCCACAAAGATGGCGACCGTATCTCCTCTCGCCCCACAAGATGGCGTCCGTCTCTACTCGCTCCCCACACAGATGGCGTCCGTCCTCCTCGCGCCCCCACAAGATGGCGTCCATCTCTCCTCGCTCCCCACAAGATGGCGTCCGTCTCCTCCTCGCGCTCCCACAAGATGGCTGAAATCCATCTCTCCTCGCGCTCCCCACAAGGAATGGCGTCCATCTCTCCTCGCGCCCCACAAGATGGCGTCCCTTTTCTCCCTCGCGCTCCACAAAGATGGCGTCCATCTCTCCTGCGCGCCCCACAAGATGGCGTCCTTCTCTCCTCGCGCCCCACAAGATGGCGTTCGTTTCTCCTCCTCTCCACAAGATGGCGTCCGTCTCTTCGCCTCCCCACAAGATGGCGTCCATGCGTCTCCTCGAGCTCCCACAAGATGGCGTCCTAGGCACCCATTAGGGATTGTAAAACCGCTTTTGAAACACTCTTTCACCAATTCTGTAAGAAAAAGGAACAATGCATCGGAAACTTGAAAACGCAGCCGAAAGTCAATACTATAAGTACTTAAAGAATCACATGAAAAACGAAGGAGTTACAAAAAAAATTAAAAATAGAAATAAAGAAACTTCAAAACAGGGAGGCCCTGTCTCTTAAAAATTACCCGATTTTTTGTAAACGTAATAAATAGCTGGATGATATGTGGAATACGCCATTGTTAATATTGTCCAGTACTCGAAGCTACATCGCCGACTCGCAGTGAGACACTGGTAGGTGTTTTGATTACTCTCTCTCTCTCTCTCTCTCTCTCTACTCTCAAGGTTCCCTGGACATCCCTGGTACAGTTGCGGAAATGAGTTTCTACACCCCCACTACTATTACCTCCATACCCTACCCCCTGACCAAATGTGGCAGAGTGGCAGTAGTAGTGTAAGTTTCCATGAATGAATGGGCCTTCGTCCTGTTACGTGGGACGGGAGTGGTGATTGGGTTTTGCTATTGTTGATGCCGTTAATAGTTTGCAGTATGACCTTAAAAACAATTATGCTGACTCCATGAATCATTACCATAATCAACTAAATGCAAAGTGAATGCTAATACAAAAGGCTGCTGCGCATGAACAGTAGCCATCATACATCAGCCAACCTTATCACACCAACGTAGAGTCTGGTGAATTCGAGCTGCTTCTTTGTTGCAAGCGATTCGAAACGTCCATGGACGACACGTATGAAGATTGATTATAAGGTTAATGCAAAATATATGCCAAATTACTGATTGCAGTCCATCTTCATCAATGCAGATCAGACAATGATTATCCGGGTGCACTCGATAGGTTAGTCCCGTGGTAGTGTAAGGAAATTTTGACAATATGATCAAATTTATGATATGCAGTTTAAACCGATATGACACGCCTTGCAAATGCAAAAGGAGACACATACACATCATGACAAAAAGAGGTAAGATAAGCCCATTTGCAACGTTATTTCCAGTATAATGGACATCATTTTCTTTAGGGTTAGACACATATACTTACCCGCCATCGAACGATTGACATACCCTGATATCTTGCGTCTACTCGTCCTGTATACAGCCTGTATTTATCATCATCATTAACCATTTAGAGTCCACTACTGAACAAAGGCCTCCCCTTTTTCCTTTGCATGAATTCCCTTATTAGGGCCAGTCTGTGCCAGGTTTTGCCTACAATCTCTCTTCTATTAACTCCATCTCTTATATGGTCGTTTTCTACTACGCTGCCCATCTCGTGGAATCCAGTCAAGTCAATACTTTTACTCAACCCGGTTTCCTATACTGCTACGTGATCTGTGCATATATATATATATAATTCAATTATACTTATCATTATAATGTATCCATATATATATATATATATATATATATATATATATATATATATATATAATATCTTAATTATACTTATCATTATAGTGTATCCAAAGTGCATCCCCTGAATGGAAACAAAAAACATAGGTATGCCATGATTAGTATTTTCACCTCCTCTTGTCTTGCCGAAACTTACGTTGAATCTTAATTCACGATTGAAATTATGATTATTTATAGGCTACTTTAATACAGTATTATTGTCTTAATAAGTATATGCAGTGCAGTCCCAGGCAACATATTTATCGATAAACTTAACGCGGGTTGCCATTGGTCAATCATTCCCCCCCCCCCCCCCAAACCTAGGAAACAACTCCGCTGCTAAGCGTCATTCTCTTCACTCGAAACAGTTGTTTAACCCACCACCGCTTTAAACTCGTAAGCAGATAATATATGCGGAAAGCACTAGTCAAATGTTCATAACGTCAGCATTAGCACACTCGTATGTATAAATATCCTTTATCTATCCATATCATGTTTCATGTATATATGACTGATTACATGTAGCACAATATGCTTAGGTGGTCAAAACAATTTAACACATTAACCCATTATAATTTTATTAGATAATTATCTAATAAAATTAGAATGGGTTAATGTGTTAATTATAATTATATAATGTTTTCCAGCGGAAGTCGCAAGGATTTATTGCCACATGGCATAATATTTGTTTTTCCTGCACACCTTTCTAAATACGCTATACAATAGTTAATAAACAACTATCCTAACTAGTCAGTGTTACCACAATATAACTCTGTTATCTATCTATCTATCTATTGCCAGACACCTCAATCCCGTTCGGGGTAGCCACAAACAAATCGCCTCCACATCGCCCAGTCCCCCGCCATTTCACTGTCCTGCTCCCAACTCACACCCCCCTCTCTCATATATCTCTTCACCGCATCCCTTCATTTCATCCTCGGCCCTGTTATCAAAAGTAATAATATTTACATTGCTGATGCCCACGGCACCACATGACATTCATTCCCCCACATCCGACACCCCATTCACCACACCCACACCACCTGATCACACCATCCGCCACACCCATACAACCTCACATCCCATCCCCCACACCACCACCACTTCATACCCCATCCCCCACACACACACTACCAGCACCTCACACCCACACCACCTGAAACACACAAACACACACCACAACCATCTCACATCCACATCACCAACACTTCATACGCCATCCCCCCCTCACACACTACCAGCCCCTCACACCCACACCACCTGATCACCTCATCCGCCACACCCAGCCACCTCACATCCCATCCCCCACACAACCACCTCACACCCACACCATCACCACTTCATACCCCATCTCTCACACAAACACTACCAACATCTCACACCCACACCACCTCACACACACACACACACACACACACACACACACACACACACACACACACACACACACACACACACCACAACTACCTCACATACACGTCACCGTCACTTCACATCCCATCCCCCCAACACACACACTACCAGCACCTCACACCCACACCATCACCACTTCATATCCCATCCCACCACCCAAACAAACTACCAGCACCTCACACCCCATCCCCCCCACACATACCACCACCACTAATTTTATACTTAACACATAG
Organism: Coenobita brevimanus; assembly: GCF_032717465.1. Taxonomy (NCBI): domain Eukaryota; kingdom Metazoa; phylum Arthropoda; class Malacostraca; order Decapoda; family Coenobitidae; genus Coenobita; species Coenobita brevimanus. The sequence continues at coordinate 17,957,257 of NC_136999.1, forward strand.
TATATACTTCTTGTATATAGGTATTTGTGTATGTAAGCAGATTACATTTATTGGCAATGAACTTATAGGCCTACTCCTAACAAATCCACACTTCGTCCATCCATCACCATTTTCTATTACAGACTGTAACCTGCTTGGCAGGGACTAGACGTGATTGTACATAAGATGCCCATTACGACGGAACAGTTCCCACTTCTCCATGGTGTGCTGGAGGAGACGTTGGCGAGTTCGTTCCCTGACCTCCTCCCACGAGTTGACAATATTCCCCCAAACATTCCCAATGGGGTTGAGGTCGCATCCTTTGCTCGGCCACTCCAGCAATTCAATATCGCATTGCTCAGCAAACCATGGCTGAACAATGCGCGCAGTGTGTATGGAATAATTATCCTGTGGAAATTTTGCATGAGATTTGGTAAACTGTGATAGCAGGTAAACAAATTATTATTGTTAAAGTAGGAAGTTGCGTCCTATCGTGAAATATTTATATGTGCTTTCGTTACGTGATATTCTGGGCTAATCCTGACCGGTGATCAGTATATCGAGATCATGGAGGAGGTGCTGGTGCTTTCTGTTCGCGCAAATGCACTTCCGTATCCTGAACGTATTATATTCATGACGGTATGTTACTTATGGTATGGATATAGGTATTTTAGTATTACAGTGATCTCCATTTTAATATATGTGGTCGGTGATGGCACCCATCATCCACTCACTCGATGTAGTGCTACCTTCATGCGTTCTATAGTGAACGACAGGCAAAATGGTTATCCGTAATCCAGAAAATAAGTTGGATGGTGGCCATATAGCTAACAGTTAGAAGCTTGGTGATCTAGTGAATTTCTTAAATCCAAGGAAGGTTGATGTTAATTGCACTCACATAGTGCCAGTCAGGGGATGGAAAGTGGCCATTCGCACCTTAAATGTCTGGCCTGCATAGCGTAGCCACGGGCTCCTACGCTCCTGATGGGGAACTGAAGCTGTAATGCATCAGAGGACATTAATCTTGTAGCTCTGGCAGCTATTAAATATTTAAGTTTAATACTGTAGCTTTATATCAGTGTAAATCATTGCATAAATCGTTTCAACATCACGATACTTTGTAATACCTGTCGTTGACACGAAATTCATTTATTAAAAAAGATTATGCTCAGTCACGAAACACATATTAAATTAAACGGATTATCTTCGGTTATTATATAACTGAAATAGGATTAGCCCAGAATATTCTGTAATGAAAGCACTTATAAATATTTCACGTTAGGACGCAACTTCCTACTTTAACAATAATAATCTGTTTACCTGCTATCACAGTTTACCTAATCTCATGCAAAATTTCCACAGGATAATTATTCCATACACAGTGCGCGCATTGTTCAGCCATGGTTTGCTGCGCAACGCGATACTGAATTGCTGCAGTGGTTGTGGTGTGTGTGTGTGTGTGTGTGTGTGTGTGTGTGTGTGTGTGTGTGTGTGTGTGTGTGTGTGTGTGTGAGGTGGTGTGGGTGTGAGGTGTTGGTAGTGTGTATGTGAGAGATGGGGTATGAAGTGGTGGTGGTGTGGGTGTGAGGTGGTTGTGTGGGGGATGGGATGTGAGGTGGTTGGGTGTGGTGGATGAGGTGATCAGGTGGTGTGGGTGTGAGGTGCTGGTAGTGTATGTGTGTGGGGGGGGGGGATGGCGTATGAAGTGATGGTGATGCGGATGTGAGATGGTTGTGGTGTGGCGGATGAGGTGATCAGGTGGTGTGGTGTGAGGTGCTGGTAGTGTGTGTTTGGGGGATGGGGTATGAAGTGGTGGTGGTGTGGGGGATGGTATGTGAGGTTGTATGGGTGTGGCGGATGGTGTGATCAGGTGGTGTGGGTGTGGTGAATGGGGTGTCGGATGTGGGGGAATGAATGTCATGTGGTGCCGTGGGCATCAGCAATGTAAATATTATTACTTTTGATAACAGGGCCGAGGATGAAATGAAGGGATGCGGTGAAGAGATATATGAGAGAGGGGGGTGTGAGTTGGGAGCAGGACAGTGAAATGGCGGGGGACTGGGCGATGTGGAGGCGATTTGTTTGTGGCTACCCCGAACGGGATTGAGGTGTCTGGCAATAGATAGATAGATAGATAACAGAGTTATATTGTGGTAACATTGACTAGTTAGGATAGTTGGTTATTAACTATTGTATACCGTATTTAGAAAGGTGTGCAGGAAAAAAAAAATAGTATGCCATGTGGCAATAAATCCTTGCGACTTCCGCTGGAAAACATTATATAATTATAATTAACACATTAATCCATTATAATTTTATTAGATAATTATCTAATAAAATTATAATGGGTTAATGTGTTACATTGTTTTGACTTCCTAAGCATATTGTGCTACATGTAATCAGTCATATATACATGAAACATGATATGGATAGATAAAGGATATTTATACATACGAGTGTGCTAATGCTGACGTTATGAACATTTGACTAGTGCTTTCCGCATATATTATCTGCTTACGAGTTTAAAGCGGTGGTGGGTTAAACAACTGTTTCGAGTGAAGAATGACGTAGCAGCGGAGTTGTTTCCTAGGTTTGGGGGGTGGGGGAATGACTGACCAATGGCAACCCGCGTTAAGTTTATCGATAAATATGTTGCCTGGGACTGCACTGCATATACTTATTAAGACAATACTGTATTAGTAGCCTATAAATAATCATAATTTCAATCGTGAATTAAGATTCACGTAAGTTTCGCAAGACAAGAGGAGGTGAAAATACTAATCATGGCATACCTATGTTTTTGTTTCATTCGGGGGATGCACTTGGATACATTATAATGATAAGTATAATTGAATATATATATATATATATATATATATATATATATATATATATATATGGATACATTATAATGATAAGTATAATTGAATTATATATATATATATGCACAGATCACGTAGCAGTATAGGAAACCGGGTTGAGTAAAAGATTGACTGACTGGATTCCACGAGATGGGCAGCGTAGTAGAAAACGACCATATAAGAGATGGAGTTAATAGAGAAGATTGTAGGCAAAACCTGGCACAGACTGGCCCTAATAAGGAATTCATGCAAAGGAAAAGGGAGGCCTTTGTTCAGTAGTGGACTCTAAATGGTTAATGATGATGATAAATACAGGCTGTATACAGGACGAGTAGACGCAAGATATCAGGTATGTCAACGTTCGATGGCGGGTAAGTAAGTATATGTGTCTAACCCTAAGAAAATGATGTCCATTATACTGGAAATAACGTTGCAAATGGGCTTATTTTACTCCTTGTCATGATGTGTATGTGTCTCCTTTGCATTTGCAAGGCGTGTCATATCGGTTTAAACTGCATATCATAATTTGATCATATTGTTAAAATTTCCTTACACTACCACGGGACTAACCTATCGGTCACCCGGATAATCATTGTCTGATCTGTATTGATGAAGATGGACTGCAACCAGTAATTTGGCATATATTTTGCATTAACCTTATAATCAATCTTCATACGTGTCGTCCATGGACGTTTCGAATCGCTTGCACAAAGAAGCAGCTCGAATTCACCAGACTCTACGTTGGTGTGATAAGGTTGGCTGATGTATGATGGCTACTGTCTGCGCAGCAGCCTTTTGTATTAGCATTCACTTTGCATTTATTAATTATGGTAATGATTCATGGAGTCACATAATTGTTTTTAAGGTCATACTGCAAACTATTAACGGCATCAACAATAGCAAAACCCAATCACCACTCCCGTCCCACGTAACAGGACGAGGCCCATTCATTCATGGAAACTTACACTACTACTGCCACTCTGCCACATTTGGTCAGGGGGTAGGGTATGGAGGTAGTAGTGGGGGTGTAGAAACTCATTTCCGCAACTGTACCAGGGATGTCAGGGAACCTTGAGAGTAGAGAGAGAGAGAGAGAGAGAGAGAGAGAGAGAGAGAGAATCAAAACACCTACCGGTGTCTCACTGCGAGTCGGCGATGTAGCTGAGTACTGGACAATATTAACAATGGCGTATTCCACATATCATCCAGCTATTTATTACGTTTACAAAAATCGTAATTTTTAAGAGACAGGGCCTCCCTGTTTTGAAGTTTCTTTATTTCTATTTTTAATTTTTTTTTTGTAACCTTCGTTTTTCATGTGATTCTTTAAGTACTTAGTATTTTCTGACTGCGTTTTCAAGTTTCGATGTTGTTCCTTTCTTACAGAATTGGTGAAAAGTGTTTCGAAAGCGGTTTTATAATCCCTAATGGTGCCTAGGACGCCATCTTGTGGGGCTCGAGGAGAGACGGACGCCATCTTGTGGGGAGCGAGAAGAGACGGACGCCATCTTGTGGAGAGGGAGGAGAAACGAACGCCATCTTGTGGGGCGCGAGGAGAGAAGGACGCCATCTTGTGGGGCGCGAGGAGAGATGGACGCCATCTTGTGGGGCGCGAGGAGAGACGGACGCCATCTTGTGGGGAGCGAGGAGAGATGGACGCCATCTTGTGGGGCGCGAGGAGAGACGGACGCCATCTTGTGGGGAGCGAGGAGAGACGGACGCCATCTTGTGGGGCGAGAGGAGATACGGTCGCCATCTTGTGGGGAGCGAAGAGAGACGCACGCCATCTTGTGGGGAGCGAGGAGAGACGCACGCCATATTGTGGGGCGCGAGGAGAGATGCACGCCATATTGTGGGGCGTGAGGAGAGCACATCTTGTGGGAAGCGAGGAGAGACGGACGCCATCTTGTAGGGTGCAAGGAGAGCACTGAGCTCTATAGTATGTAGGGGCCATTTCCGCCGCGAGCGTGTGACACTGGCCGCCATATAGAGACACCTGCACTCATCGCGTATAATACAAAAACATATATGGATTGATTTTTTCTTCCTAGTTTTACGAATTACATGGCGTACAGACGTCGGAATAAGTTCATTTCCTTTTCCGTGGACTAAGGTGTTTGTAACACTGCTCGATGGAGAGCTATCCCCTCTTTCTCCCTTCCTCATAGTCCCACACTCCAACCCAACCCCTCCACTTTCCTCTCTGACCCCCTAACCCCACCCGGTACCCTCCATACTCTCGCTCACAGCCAGCTAGGGATTCCTGTACTTCAAGCACCTCTCTAATTACATGTAGTCCAAATAACTAATAAAGGAATAGTACAGTATATATCATAAACCAAGTTAGGAAAAGGTTCACAACACTGTGTGTGTGTGTGTGTGTGTGTGTGAGAGAGAGAGAGAGAGAGAGAGAGAGAGAGAGAGAATCATATCTGCTGTGATTAAATGTTGCAGTTGTAGACACCTCTTTTACACACACACACATACACACACACACACACACACAGAATTAGGGAGAGTAATTTCCCCTTATCACTGTGTGTGTGTGTGTGTGTGTGTGTGTGTGTGTGTGTGTGTGTGTGTGTGTGTGTGTGTGTGTGTGTGTGTGTGTGTGTGTGTAACCCTTAATTTGCACACTATAAAGGAAATACTTCGGTGTTTAGGTAGTCACAATAAGGGGCTGATGGTGCTCATGCAAGTGGTGTCAGCGAGTGCTCAATGGGTACAGTAAGAGGGAACCCTGAGATCACTGATGTTGCACTTCGAATGGCATTGCAACGTGTGGAAAGAAGCAATGTGAGCGATGTGCTGAGAGAATATATTTCAATGATTTATATTTGTGCCCAACGTCAGCATAATCTGCCCATCAGTGACATTCGGTTGTGTCAAAAAAACAACGAAGTTTATGGTAAAATTGTTCATCAGTGACAGTTGTGTCAATAGAACAAGGAAGTTTATGGTACAGTTGTACGTAAGTGACATTCGGTTGTGTCAAAAGAACAAGGAAGTTAATGGTAAAACTGTACATCGGTGACATTTGCGTCAAAAGAACAAGGAAGTTTATGGTAAAATTGTACATCAGTGACACTTGTGTCAAAAGAACTATGAAGTTTATAGTACAGTTGTACGTAAGTGACATTCGGTTGTGTCTAAAGAACTAGCAAGTTTATGGTAAAGTTTTACAAGTAATATACGTACACTCAATCCGAGAGTTTTGTCTGAGTAAAGGTGGCTGAACCAGTTTGTCAAGTAGAATGAGCTTCACTATGATCAGTTGCAGGGTAAAGCATCTGCTGCCTCTCACTACACTTTCTCTTGTAAAGAAATTGAGAGGAAGGTGGCTAGGAAAAAGCCAAGGTGTTCAAAATGGATAAGATTGGGCTGTTTTGGAAGTGCCTGCTTTCCTCTATACTATACTTTTCTACCACAGGAAGAAAAGCAGCCAGTCATTGTCGTTTCTCAAGGTGACTGACACAATTTGTTGTTGTATATGCCGTATGATGTTATTGTTTTATGTTGCGTCTTATCGGTGAATAAACAGGCAAGGAATGTCCTTACGAAGCATGTGGGTAAGCAAGTTTGGACAACCTCCTTTATTTTGAGTGGGGAGGGGGAAGTGAGGGTCAGACCTGAGATATCATTACCACACTATACCTTCTATGTGGTGTACAGAACGATAATGGGTTTAACCCGTAGCGTCCCGTCAACGTTCTTTAACCCGCCCCATCCCGGAGACGTGAATTCACGTCCTCACATGATGTACACTCATATCCCGGAGATGTTAATTAACGCGGCAACATTGCAAGATCCCTAATTTGCACAACTTTCAATTTTCTTGAGTGATTTTTGGTATGTATACACGGGACACCTTCCTCTACAAGATGCCAGGCAGGGACAATGCCTTACCCAGCATGACCTCCTCCCCCCCCTCCATGCCCTTTTCTCAGCAATTCACCTGTTATCAGTGACCTGGTCAGTAAAGCCATGTCGTGCCACGGTACGAAATTCAGGGCCAGAGTGATTCCCCAGTCAATGACAATGTGGAGGACAAACATTAGAGGAAGAAACAGTCAGAAATGATGATCAGGTAATGTGGCAAAAAAAGGTCAGGAATGGTGATGAGTTAGTGAGTGAAACAATGCTTATAATGCCTATACTACCATTTGAAAACCAATATACTCTCGTACTACATATAAATTCGTACCAAATAAATAAATAAATACCGTTTATGAGTGGTGTGGAATAGTTATCCTCCCATAGAACTCGTTTTCTTTGCAGCCATCCTGATAGAAAACTCTGTAAGGTAAGGAGGTACTCCTACCTGGATCGAGTATTTTAAACCTCAGGTGAGCAATTTCTCAAGGAATTTTCGATGTTTCTCACCAAAAGCGAATGTTTGAGCCAAAAAAAAAAAAGGTCCAAAAATGTCGGGACTGGGGCGTACCACTGCCCAGAAAACGTTGGGATGAGGTGGGTTAATGTCCACACGTTTTGTCACTGCCAATCCCGTCGATGTACATAAATGCGAATCAATTGCAAGGTTCCTTATTTGCACAATTTTCAATTTTCGCAAGTGATTTTTGGTACGTATACACGCGACACCTTCCTCTACAAGATGCCAGGCAGGGACAATGCCTTACCCAGCATGACCTCCTCCCCCTCCCTGCACGCCACTGTCTCAGCAATTCACGTGTTATCAGTGACCTGGCCAGTAAAGCCATGTCATGCCACGGTACGAAATTCAGGGCCAGAGTGATTCCCCAGTCAATGACAATGTGGAGGACAAACTTTACATAGCATTAGAGGAAGAAACAGTCAGAAATAATGATCAGGTAATGTGGCAAAAAAAAGTCAGGTATGGTGATGAGTTAGAGTGAAACAATGCTTATAATGCCTATATTACTGCTTGAAAACCAATATACTCTTGTACTACATATAAATTCGTACCAAGTAAATAAATAAATACCGTTTATGAGTGGTGTGAAATAGTTATCCTCCCATAGAACTTGTTTTCTTTGGTGTCAGCCTGTTAGAAAACCCAGTAAGGTAAGGAGGTACTCCTACCTGTATCGAGTATTTCAAACCTCAGATGAGCGATTTCTCAATGAATTTTCGATGTTTCTCACCAAAAGCGGAGGTTTGAGCCAAAAAATTTTTTTCCCAAAAATTATCGGGATTGGGGGAAGTCAGTGGTGGAAAAGTGGTCGGGATGGGGCTGGTTAATGGACTGAGGTACAGCTGCAGACATATCAAAGAGAAACACTCCATCCACCAGCGAGGTGGTGTAATGCTCTCGGCATCTGGTAACACTGTCAGGTATGGAACTTCACCAGGTTTCGTTCAGTCATTTGGACGAACCGAACGCAGTGATCATTGCCGCTGTCCATAGTTATAGGTGGTAATATAATACATAAGCATTATTCCGCCAGAAAATATGCTGATAATAGCATGTCACGATATGTTAAATTTCTTAAAATTGTGTCACACATACACCTTCTACATAATAGCTCTTATTATGAATGACACGGATTTCATAAATGGTTTAGTTTCAAGTCATGAACCATGCAACAGTTAACAATTCATCATATGTCAGAGTTATCAGCTCCCCCACAACTATCAATGAACAGAGAATTATCATGACGCCCATCCTCCCTACCGTGAACCTGACATTGGTAGACCTCTGAACTCGAAGCGAGTTCACCACATACAGGAGGTGGTGCCACAGGAGGCGGCAGGGTGGGAGTGGGGAACCTGGGAGACAGGAGGAGGGAGGTGGGTGAGGTTGGGGGCAATAGTGGTCGAACTGGTGGCTAGGGGAGAGGGATGGTGTGGTAGGGGACGATGGACTTTAGCAGACGACAGAAGCTACAATGGGAAGGATTGATTTCAAGGCGATGACTGGGAGAAATCATTGTTTCATGGAGAATATGGAATATTAGAGTCAGACCAGGAAACGTTATGTTGACGTTACCATGTGTTGTAATTGACCGTCATGGTTTGTAAAAATTCACGACACACTTTCCACTGGGTGGCTCAGTATCCCTGTCATATGAATATAGTGACTATTTGTTCATTCACAAATATATGATCGTCCCTAGAGTTTGTCAGATGTTACAGCTGTTGTCAAAGTGATTGGAAATTACCGTTGTAGCCTATTGCATAGTATCATCATACTGATATCGCAAACATAGTAGGATAGGCCTATGTAGATTTTTACTTTTATCACCAATAAATATGAACAGTCGGAAAGTAATGATGGTCCTTATGGTTTTCATTAATATCTGTATGGCACTGATGTAAAATAAAGGTGGATTTACTTAACCCATGTTTATGTTACCGTTTTCTGTATGCCGTGTTTGACTGTTGATTTTGACATTGCCAGTGGGTATTAGTTATATTTAGATTAATACTGAGCAACTGTCGTATGCCCCAAGCATTCCTTCACAAATCCTAGGGCCAATAATGGTGGAACAAGGTTGTAATGTCTGCAGTTACCCAGTCTGGGCACGTGCATATTACATCAACAATGCCATTAGTTGCAGAAATCACTTGTATTAAATGTAAACACACATTTTATCTGCAGTGTGTTTTGTTATATGTTTGAGTAGCGTTCACACTGTGTGAATTGATAAGATAAATATGAGGACAAGTGTCCATTACCCTGTTCACGGAGAGCAACTACCGAGCCACACAGCTGAAGCCGAACATGAAGGTTTTGACCTGGCTGAGTGGCGATATGCAATCCATTAAAGAGGACAGGTGATCCACTTTCGTTGATGTATAAACATGTGATCCGCTGTTCATGGTGTAGCAGTCATTACGGCCATCTCCCCTCCCCATCATACCCATGTCTGAGTACACGCACTTGTCGGGAAGAGGGAGGGGCGGGCAGTGAAGTGGATGTTCAGTTTATGAATCAGATTGCTTATGTTACACGTCCTTCATACCACGAAATACTTTATCAGTGTAAGGTTTACAATACGCCAACATAAAGATCATGTGATACAGCTGATGAAGCAACTCTCTACCCACCTATTTGGCCACCCCAGTATCGCCACCTATGTTCTGGGACCCAGTCCATCCCCCTCTAGTAAATCACGTTTTCGTTTACATCGTTGCCACACAGATATCAACGAGAACCGTAGGCACGAAACACTACTGTTAACTATTATTTATTTAGGCAAGAGAAAATTCCTCCCTCTCCCCTCTTCTGCTTTCGGTATCACAGTGGTCATCCATGATGTTACTACGTAAACGCAACAAGAATAGCTCTCAATTGCTATGACAACAGGTGTGACATCAGACAAACATTCAAGGGGCATTTCATATATCACCATCTGATGACATAGTTGCCACCATACAGAAGTAATGCAGTGTTTGTGTGATGTGCCACTCCGTGGGGAGTTGGTCATCATATAGACGATATAACAAAACATGCTGGTAGACTGGTAACGTGCCAAAGTCTGCATAACGTTTAACGACCTGACCATCAACTTCCATTATCAACGTTAAATTACAGCAGATTTGGCATCATGTCACAGCGAATCATTTATCCATCCCACCCTAGCTTCCAGCCACAGTACACTTTCCCCTACCCCATCACTCGTCTCCTGTACAGCCCCCGTCCCACCAGCCAGACCACTATTGTCCCCTCCTCACCCACCTCCCTCCTCCTGTCTCCCAGGCTCCCCACCCCAGTGGTGCCAAAAGAGGTCTACCAGTTTCAGATTCACAGTCAGGTAGGAAGGGAGTCACGGTAATTTTCAGATAATTATGTTTGGTGCGGGAATGCAGATAATGTTATAATGGCTTCTATGCTGGCCGTCGGTAAATGTGATGTTTGTCAGAAGTCACACTTACAAAACCTGTGTGTTTCATGTGAAAAAAAAAAATACGAATGTGTATGGTGCGAAATTAATTTATTACCATTTTCAAAAGACGTTATATTCAGCATGTTGTCAGGTGGGACATTGTTTATATACCATGAATAACAGCGCACAGCGGCAATGATCACAGCGTTCGGTTCGTCCTAGTGACCGAATGAAATCTTGTGAAGCTCCATACCTCTCAGTGTTACCAGATCCTGCGAGCATAACACTACCTCGCTGGTGGACGGGGTGTTTCTGTTTGATATGTCCGCAACTGTACTTGGGTTGGAGTTAGGCGCGACCTGAGGTTAATAAATATGCCTTGTGTAACATTTTTTCGTAAAACTTACTAACAGAAGCAATATCATTTATGGAATCAAGGGACACCTGTTTCTGTGTATTTGTAATTATTGCTAATCTTTTAGATCATGAAGATTTACCCTGCATGTCATACTCTCGTAACATTATCGGAACACAACAAACACCTCAGAGGCACTCGTCATCTAAGCGTAATTTCATGCCCTTAATTGTTACTTTTGGTGGCTTAATGGATACTTCGGTAGTAACATTACACCTTGTAACTTGAGGACGCCACAGTATATAACAATCACCTGTCAACCTAGTATTATATGGGAATTACACCCAGCTAGAGGAGACTGGAATTATGTTCACTATTTGGTTTGTGTTTCTACACATTTTGGTTTCTACACACATTTATCGCATGTATCTAAATTAGGTTTGGTTAGGTTCTCTGCTTAGTATACAGTATATTAGTTTCTTAGGATAAATTAGGTTAGGTTAGTTCATATTAATCCAGATGCAATAAAAGACGGAGATAGGAGCACATCCCCCTTCAATTACGTACAAAACGTTTGCGACAGATGGTTACAGAAAAGGTATTTAGTACTGCATAACTTCAGTAATGAGTATTATTTTCAGTGGCCGTTAGGTGTAGTTCCGAAAATTTTCCCCAAACTAAACATAAAGGTGGTAAGCCTTGGGCTGGATTGAATTGCCTCACTACAGTACTGCACAATCCATCACCCCTGGGGGTTCGCGTAAGGAATTATCATCAATCTGAGGGTTTTGTTTGGCCACGGATGGGCCTCTTCCTCAGTCTCCAACCCCTTACAACCGAACACTTTGTCCAAGAACTTTATATATATATATATATATATATATATATATATATATATATATATATATATATGTATATATATATATATATATATATATATATATATATATATATATATATATATATATATATATATATATATATATATATATATATATATATATATATATATATATATATATATATATATATATATATATATATATATATATATATATATATATATATATATATATATATATATATATATATATATATATATATATATATATATATATATATATATATATATATATATATATATATATATATATATATATATATATATATATATATATATATATATATATATATATAGATAGATATATATATATATATATATGTATATATATATATATATATATATATATATATATATATACATATATATATATATATATATATATATATATATATATATATATATATATATATATAAATTCAAATAAATCAAATCAAATCGGTCAAGGGTAATGCTGATTAAAGAGATCAGGAATGTGTTACCTGTTACCACTACCGGTTCTACTTGCCTTAAAGCCGCGCCTCCCTCAGTTTCCTTCTCAATAACACACCTTTCTGTGCCGGCCATCTGCTCCACAGCTTCCCAAAACTGCTTGTCTGCCGACCGCATTCTGATCTCGTAGCACACTGTCAGGCGTTCAACATCCCGCTACCAACGATATACGGACCACAACACCAAAATACAAACACTTCACTGTACAAAAGACCACACAAACACCCAACCCACATACGTTACATTAATATTCCACAGCATGCCAAATTCAGCCACTTCATCCTGGTGAGGAAGCAACATTTCAACATATAAAAAAAAGTGAGCTTGTTGCCCACTGCAAGGGAAAATATGGAAAGATTTTCAGCAACACACCAACTACGGTACCATCACCGGCAACAGATAAAGCACATTCCAAAAACACTTCATCACGCATCTCAACATAACAAACAATATTTCAATGATAACACCAATTTTCCATCCTAAGCAGAGGGCTCAAAGGAAAGAACTGCATGGGGAACTACTAAGAAGGAATGAAGGCATGGACGTGGTGATTTATAGAAATAAAATAGTGGAGAAAAGTCGATCCAACCATATTTTTCGAAGATCGGGCCAGTCTGAAGCAGCACCAAGTACCGCTGGGTAGAATGGGGAGGTGTGAAAAAAATCTTGTACATAGTTTAATATCTACATCTGATAAGAATATGAAATGTTTGTATGGAAATGTGGATACTTTAGGTAACAAAAAGGAAGAATTGCAATTTTTATTGAAGGAACATGACCCAGATATTATAGCATTAACTGAGGTTAAGCCCAAGTTTGTTCGCACACCAATGAATATAAGTGAGTTTCTCTTGGATGGTTACACAAACCCTTTTCATAATCTTTTTGAGGATGGGCGTGGTATTTGTATTTATGTTAAGAATGCTTACAATGTTAACCAGGTGCAAAATTTACTACCTCAGTGTAAAGAATGCATATGGATTGAAACTAGTGAATAATAAGGAAAAAACTCTTATTTGGATGTGTATATAGAAGTCCTTCAGGATCAGAGGAGAACTTCAGGGAATTGTGTGAATTAATTAAGAACTCGGTAAATAGTTATAAAATGACTTGCACTGTGGGGGATTTCAACATTAAAGGAATTGATTGGCACGACTTAAGTAACAAAGAAGGACCAAGTGCATTGTTTTCAAGGTTTGTAGAATTTATAAAGGATAACTTTATGTTTCAACATGTAAACAGACCCACAAGGTATAGAATAGGGCAGGAGCCATCTGTGTTAGACTTGTTTTTTACCACAGAGGAACAAATGGTAAATGGTATTGACTAATTACCTCCTTTGGGATTGAGTGATCATGTCATGTTATTAATAAACTTAAATTTAAGTTTAAAAACAAAGACTGTGAAGAAAGCGCATTATAAATATGAGAGGGGTAATTATGAGAAGAAAAATGATGAAATGTTGGAATTTGATTACAGTTAGGAGTTTCAAAAAAAAGAATGAAAATGGAATATGGGAAGCCTTTAAGAACAAGTTACATGATGCAGTTGATAAGAACGTACCAAAAGTAAGAATGGGTGAGACAAGAAGGAAAAAAAGGAGACAGATGTACACTCGTGATCACTAATCTCTGACCAGAGAATCAGCCAAAGTCGTGACCAGGCGTAAGCTACACAGTCAGATACACTCCACCATCGTTTCAGAAAGGTTTAGTTCTTCAATGAACAATTTTCTAAGCATCACTGAACCACTTTTGTTTCACATATTATATTACTTTCTAAAGTAATATATGCATGGTAAGAAATAGACAAATTTGATCATAGATGATATTTTTAGTCTGTAATGAGTGCGTGGTATTTGAATTTCATACACTGTTTTATTAATCTGTTTATTATTTCACTGACTTATTTCTTGAGGCGAGCCTTTAACCGAGCTGTTGGTAGGTGCTATCCACGATTGCCACAGCAGCCGGCATTCACGCGACATATTCTATCACTACTACTTTGAACTGAATGTTTTTCTTTAGTGATAACAGGCCCCGTTGCCCGTAGATATAAATAAGCCTAGATGCCACATGACACTACTTTAGATACGTCTGCGCGGCCGTCATCTTGGAACGGTCGAGACTGACGTTGTGTTCCTGACGATGATCAAAGCTGACCACTATTTACCTAGAAATGCAACAGCACTGTGCTGCTTTTGGGTGTAGAAAGTGTCGGAATATATCTATGGTGACACCGATAGCATGAGCGGCTCAACTGTTTGGTTATGCAAACGTCCCTCAGCTGCTTCCCCATCCTCCGAAAGGAGGATGGTGGGTTGCAGAAGGGAAATTTAAGCCTGCAGTCCACCGAGTTCACGTTTCAGATGAACCAGGAACCACAACCACAACCGCCACAACAACAGCCACCACCATAACAGCCACCACCATAACAGCCACTACCACAACCACCACCACCACAGCAATAGCAACAACATCCATATCCACCACCATAACAACAATCACCACCACAACAACAATCACCACCACAACAACAATCACCACCACAACAAGCACCACCATCACAACAACAAGCACCACCATCACAACAAGCACCACCATCACAACAACAACCAGCACATCAACCACCACCATCACAATAACCACCACCACAACAACAACCACAAAAATCACCACCACAACAACAACCACAAAAATCACCACCACCACAACAACCATCATCACTACAACAACCACCACCACAACAACCACCACCACAACAAAAACCACCACAACAACAACCACCACCACCACAACAATCACCACCACCACAACAATCACCACCATCACCACCACCACCACCACCACCACCAAAAAAAGAACAACAACCACTACCACCAGCACCACATCCACCACCACCACCACAATATCAACAACATCCACATCCACCACCATAACAATCACCACCAAAACAACAATCACCACCACAACAACAGCCACCACCATCACAAAAACAACCACCACCATCACAATAACAACCACCACCATCACAATAACAACCACCACCATCACAACAACCACCAGCACATCAACCACCACCAGCACAACAATAACCACCACCATCACAACAAACACAAAAACCACCACCACCACAACAAACACAAAAACCACCACCACCACAACAAACACAAAAACCACCACCACCACAACAAACACAACAACCACCACCACCACAATAACCACCATCACTACAACAACCACCACCACAACAAAAACCACCACAACAACAACTACCACCACAACCACCACCACCACCATCATCACAACAACCACCACAACAATAACCACCACCACAACAATAACCACCACAACAATAACCACAAAAACAACCACCACCATCAAAACAACCACCACCATCAAAACAACCACCATCACTACAACACCCACCACCACAACAACCACCATCACAACAACAACCACAGCAATAACCACCACAGCAACAACCACAACAACAATCATCACAACAATAATCATCACAACAACAACCATCACCACAACAACAACCACCATTACAACAACAACCACAATAACCACTACAGCAACAACCACAACAATCACCACAACAATAAGCACGACCACAGCAACAACCACCATCACAACAACAACCATCACAATAATAACCACAACAACAACCATCACAATAATAACCACAACAACAATCACCACAACAATAATCATCACAACAACAACCATCACCACAACAACAACCACCATCACAACAACCATCACAATAATAACCACAACAACAACCACAACAACAATCACCACAACAATAATCATCACAACAACAACCATCACCACAACAACAACCACCATCACAACAACAACCACCATCACAACAACAACCACAATAACCACCACAGGAACAACCACAACAATCACTACAACAATAACCACCACCACAACAACAACCATCACAAAACAACGACCATAATAACCACTGCAGCAACAACCACAACATCATTCACCACAACAATAACCACCATTACAACAACAACCACCACTAACACAACAACCACAATTAACACAACCACCACCACCACCACCAACACAATAACCACCACCACCACCAACACAATAACCACGACCACCACAACAACAACGAAAACCAACATCACTACCAACACAACAACAACAATGAAAACCACCATCACCACTACAGCAACAACTACCACTACCACTACATTAACTACCATCACCACCACCACAACAACATTCAGTTTCATTATCTGAAATCGCTCTAAAAAAAAAAGCCCCACTATTACATGCTTGACCGCTCCAAGATGGCGGCCGCAAAGACGCATAGCCGCTGTACTGAAGCATGGGCGATGCGGCATCTAGTCCTATTTATATATATGTCGTTGCCATCCATTGGGAATGGTTGTCCTATTCCTACGCGACGTCTTAGCTGCATGCCCTTCTAGTCAAAATGTGTGTCAGTTAATACCGCTAATTCATAAATAATTATTACGGTATATATGATGCCAATACCCACATATAGTGGCACATGTTTTTTTTACTTCAAGGAAATTGCTAAATTGCAGATCGATTGAAGAAATGTAGGCCCCTGTCAATAAACACAGATTATTATATTATGGAGGAGAAACCATAAGAATACGGTAATATCAGTGATATGAGGAGTAGTACGCTTCAGATCACCTGCTTACAGTTCTTTGCCCCGATCATTAGTGCGGAGGCTGTGTTCGAATGTGTGGCTCGTGTGTGGTCATAACACTGCCCGCCACGGGTCCCAGGTCAGAGATTAGTTATGATGAGTGTACATGAACAGAGAAGCGATGGATTCTTTACGTGGTAAGCGAAGATCTTTAAAATTATTTTCTCAGTAGAATAGAGGAAAATTATAATGTTTATACTGAGAAGAGGAACAGCTTAGGAAATTCACATGACAGCTTAAGAAATTTTTTGAAAAAAAAAAAATCAGAAAACTGTAAACTTAATTCCAAGGCATTTTGGAAATATGCTTCAAATAAAAGTTAAAACAGGAGTGAGTGATTTACTCAACCGTGATGGTGAATTGTGCAGTGAAAATGCAGGGAAAGCTAGTATACTGAATTAATTTTTCAGCAGTGTATATGCTACCGAAGACGTCTTGAATATGCCACGGATGGAGAGCAGATGCAATAATAGGTGCAGTATTATAAATGTAAATGTGGAAGATGTACAGAAGAGGCTTAATGGATTAAATACTTGCAAATCTGCCGGACAATTTGAGTTACATCTCAGGGTATCGAAAGAAGCAAGCAGGAGCACAGCTAAGACTGTTTATGAGATATGTCATATTTCAAAAGTGATGGGAAAACTTCCTGATGACTGGAAGAAAGGTTATATAACACCAATATTTAAGAGTAGTAACAGGAACTGTGCCAACAATTACAGACCAGTTACATTAACTTCAGTATTATGTAAAGTTATGGAGTCCATTGTCAGGGATGTGATGATTAAACACATGATGGATAATGATTTATTCTGTGAAAATCAGTATGGAATTACCCCAGGTAAATCATGCATACTTCAGTTGCTGGTCGCGATGGAGGAATAGTCTGATATGCTGGATAAGAACGAACTTTTCGATATAGTGTATTTTGATTTTAGTAAGGCTTTTGATAAAGTTCCACATCTTAGATTGCTTAATAAAATAAAATCATGTGGATTTGGCGAAGAAGTACTGGCATGGATAAAAGATTTTCTTATAGGACATTGGCAGCGAGTAGTTGTCGATAGGGAGTGCTCAGAGTGGAAGCCTGTCACAAGTGGTGTACCGCAGGGTAGTGTGCTGGGACCATTATTATTTGTTATATATATAAATGACCTACCAGATGTAGTTAAGGCAGTGCTTAAGATATTTGCAGATGATACAAAGTTGTATGATATGGTCAAAACAGAAACTCAGATCCAAGCCCTACAATATGATATAGATAACACTTGTACCTGGACATCAGACTGGCAGCTGGAGTTTAATGTAGATAAATGTAAGGTGATTCATTTTGGAAAAAATAACACAAGAGGCAGATACACTATGGTAACTCAAAATGGTGTAAAGAAGATATCAAAGACCATGGTGGAGAAGGACTTGGGGATTCTAGTGGACAAGGATTTGACATTACACAAGTAAGTAGCAGCCACAGTCAAGAAGGCCAACAATGTTTTACGAGTAATAAGGAGAACATTTACACATCTGGATGGTCAAATGCTGGTCAGACTGTACTGCTCAATGGCTAGACCAATTTTGAAGTATGGTACTTGAGTGTGGTCGGCAAGGTTTAAGATGGATATGGATAGTTTGGAGGCAGTATAGAGGAGAGCAACTCGATTGATTCCTGAAACTGGTGGACTGGATAATCAAGGAAGACTTAGAGCACTGGGGTTGTTCTCACTATACTACAAGAAGAAAATGAATGACATGATGGAAGTGTATAAAATAATGAACGGCCACGTAAGGATTGAGAAATATCTTCTGAGCTCCATGACTCCATCACAAGAGGACATCATCTTAAGTTGAAAAAACATTTCTCAAGGATTGAAGTGAGAAAATACTTATTCTCAAGAATGATAGTTGATGATTGGAACTCTCTACCAGAAGATGTTGCGTCAGCCCCAAATACTGAAAGTTTTAAAAAGAAACTGGACTGTTTTTGGAAAGAGAGCATTTTTGAATTACCACATTGATACAGATATATTCTGCAGTCCTGACGCGCTGCCACCTAATGTAGTAGTAATGTAAAGGAATCTGGCATATAGGCACAAGCCTTTCAGCCAGACTACTTGGTATGAAGGTATGAAGGTAAGTCTTGGCAGGACAGGTCCACCCAGCCAATCCTGTTTGTGAAGTTCAGACGCGGATCCAATCACGTCATCGGGATTCCTGGCAAGAATATTAAATTCCAGGATAAAAATGCAAACAACATTACATGCAAATACTGACAAATAGACTAGTTCTATTACCCATTGCCAAAAGGGTTTAGGAATCCAGTTTCCAACAGAAAACTGCCCTTCACCACGGTCACCACTGCCTTTTTCCACGTCAGAGTAAGACATTTTGAAGGCTCGAAAAATCAGATAAAACTACTTCTTGGCGGATAATAACACTGTGATATATACATATGACTTACCACTTTTACAATGCTAAGGAGAGTGACTCGCTCACGCAGGTGCTAACCTTTTGTAGCCCTAACACGCCGGAGGTGGATATGAACACATCGGGTGGCGAATGTTCCGTTATTTTTCTTCCATTATTATCTCAGTGCCATTCAGACCCTTTACACATTCACATTAGAAGAAAAACAAAATCCTTATTCTTAACTTTAGTAAATTAAGATTGATTTAGTGTTACAATTACATATGAAGAAACGTCAAGTAGATAATATTTTTGAGACTGCCTTATTTTCGGTCTTTGCTATAAACTTAAATTCAAATCTGCATTTGTGAGTACAGCATAGTAAAGGCAACATAAAGTAGCCATATTGCTTTGTGATACTCCCTGTTTCCTTTTTCATTTCCTATGACTGTTGTTTCTTCAAAGACAGAAATAAATTAATTTTCACAATGGATTATCCAAAATCCTTGGAAAATATCACGCATAGTTAAGACACCTACCACAATACTAACCTGCTAGCCTGTGGCCTCTATATCCTTTATAGCACCTCTTCGTGACTAGCACCATAGTCTAAGTCAGTGCTAATCTCTTCTTACAGCATAACACTGAAGATGGTTAGATGGCAACTTTAGGCCAAATTAAACAGAGTTTGGTATCGTCACTATTGTACTTTCCTCTAGCTTCTCATAAAGGCCTTACTTTGATCCTTTGGACTGGTGATAATTATGGAAAAAACAACAACAATAGATTCTGTAGCTACTAAAGCTGCTTTTAATAACAAAATCAAACAATTTATGGATGCTGTGAACTCTATTCAGCTACAATTAAGGTGAGATAGGGGTCAACCATAGTATTACTGTCAAAATATTCACCAAACATTCAGATAAAGGTTTTATTATAAAGCTGTAAATATCAACAGAAGTTCCCGGGAAACTAATCACTTCTTTTGAAAAAAGATAAGTTGATTAAAAGTGTCTTTAAGGTAGCCATGTGTATATATAGTGGGGGTGAAGCCTAAATCCTGTTTGATAACACTTTAATGTGTTACCAAAGTAAATCTAAGTTTATATATGGAGTAGACATTGTAAGAATTCAGAGCAGAGACATTTATTTAATCCATGACTTTCATATTGCCTTACAAGCATCACAAAAATTTAATATTCCATTTTCAAATGTTTAACCTAGCTGAATACTGAAATGTGGTGCTGAATTATTGTAAAGGTAAAGGACACTACTCTATCCCCGTACAAAAATGTTGATCATATGTTACAAAAATGTAATATATACTGTATATAACCTGGCTGAATACTGAAATGTGATGCTAGATTATTGTAAAAGAAGATTTGCTGTTCCCATAAAAAAATGTTGGTCATATATATATATATATATATATATATATATATATATATATATATATATATATATATATATATATATATATATATATATATATATATATTGTTACGGAACAGAGAAAGATAATGTACACTTTAAGTGAGAATACGAAGAGTCACTACTGTCCCGTAAAGTTCCAGGTTCAAAACAAAAGAGTTAGGTAAAATTACAAGTTAAAGTTTAATGCTCAAACTAACAACAAAACATTCAGGACTCATAAGGATAATGTGATGGCAAATAAACAGGTTAAATATATGGTTAACTGCAATAGCCTCTATTAACACGAAATTAGCAAGAGTAAATTTATCTAAGTCAGCCCTGATAAAATGAGATACCAGATAATACTCAGTTAATGCAAGATAAATTATTACAGATACAAACTATTATAAAATAATGACTGACATAAAACCCAACAGTAATCAAAAACCTCACTAGGCCTAAGAATTAACCTTATGCTACACAGTACAAGAAAAAATACAACAGTTATACTCAAACTACACACAGCTGCTAGATGTTTGGAGATTTCTTGAGCACTCACAATAATAATAACTGTACAGGGGAGGACAGAGATGTGAACAAAATGAGGAGCAGATCTAAGTGGCAATGATGCAGAGACTGAGCTCATTATATAGGGGCCGGCAGAGCTTGATACAACTTGTAAGAAGGACGCGCAAATGAAGTCATGGGGACAAAGAGCTGAAAATCCTGCTCTGAACTCCAGAAATGACGACTTACTCTACTATAACGGTAGAAGGGGGGAACTGAGGCAGAACACGCTCGTGATCAAACATGGAGCATACTGAGCGTTAAAATTACACAAAGGATGATGAAATCATAGGCTATGTAACACCTCCCCAAAAGGAAAAGAAATTTACAAGGGAAATTTCTTATTACTCTAAAAGAATCTTAAGTCTAGATAAGCAATCTGCAATAACATTTTCTTTCCCCTTGACATGTTGTATGTCTAAAGAATACTCCTAAAGAAGTAGACTCCATCTTGTCAATCTCTGATTTTTATCTTTAAACTTACTAAGGAATTTCAGTGGGTTATGATCGGTATAAATGACTATGGGGTCAAAACCAGAACACAAATAAAATGAAAAATGCTGTAAACCCAAAATCAAGGCCAAAAGCTCTTTCTCAATAGTTGAGTAGTTCTTTTGAGGTGGAGTGAACTTCTTACTGTAATAAGATACAGGATGTTCAATACCCTGATCATCCTCTTGCAGCAAAACAGCCCCAGCTCCTGTATCACTTGCATCAACAGACATCTTAAAAGGCTTAGCAAAATTTGGAGTAGCGAGCACTGGCTGACTTAATAGAATAGCTTTAAGCTTGTTGAAAGAGGATTCACAGTTATCGGTCCAGACAAATTTAACTCCCTTTTTCAGTAGGTCTGTAAGTGGTGATACAAGAATAGAAAAGTTAAGAACAAATCTCCTGTAATAACCTACCATTCCCAAAAATCTTTGTAGCTCTTTCCTACTTTTAGGTCTGGGAAGATCACTTATAACCTGAACCTTAGCTCCTGGTGGTGCAACATGTCCATCACCAATTACATACCCAAGGTACTGAACTTTAGCTTGACCAAACTCACACTTTGATAAATTAGCTACAAGATTAGCATGAACTAAACGGTCAAGAAATTTACTGACATGGCATAGGTGATCTTTCCAGTTGTCACTGAAGATTAACACATCATCAATATAAACAACACACCCTGCCAAACCCTCTGTTACAACATTCATGAGCTTCTGAAATGTGGCTGGTGCATTCTTCATACCATATGGCATTACCGAACATGCAAAAGTCTTTCCTAGTGTTACAAAACATGAGATCTCCCTACCACGTTCAGTCATAGGTACTTGCCAGTATGCCTTTAACAAATCAAACTTACTTATGTACCTAGCCTTTCCGATCTTGTCTATGCAATCTTCCACGCGAGGGAGAGGGTAAGTGTCTGTTTTGGTTATCTGATTAACACGTCTGTAGTCGATGCAAAGCCGCTGTGACCCACCTGGCTTAGGGACTAGAGTGACAGGAGAACTCCACTCGCTCTGACAGGGTTCAATCATCTTGTGGTCCAACAGGTAGCCAAGCTTCTTCTGGATAAGAGGAACTTTCACTGGGTTCAAATGGTAAGGAGGCAATTTAATTGGCTTTGCGTCTCCAACATCGACATCATGCATCAACACAGTGGTTCTTCCTTGAGTAGCACGGAACACTTGCGGGTACTCCTGCAGTAATGCCGAAAACTCCTGCCTTTCCTTGGGTGGTAGATGAGAAAGCTTAGTCTGGAGATCATTCATGATATCAGGATTCTTCCCCAAACTATCACTCAGGCTCATACCGCATGGGAGAGCTTCACTTGCAGACTCGGGTGGAACAGCTACAGTGCAGACTGGATTATTTTCGTCCCGCCTGTGATATAACTTTAGCATGTTGATGTGACATAGTTGCTTGTTCTTTCTACGATCTGGTGTGGCGATGACATAGTTGACATCACTGAGTTTCTTCTCCACGAAATAAGGACCACTAAACTTGGCTTGAAGAGGTTGCCTATGCACCGGTAGCAGAATCAAAACCTGATCTCCTGGCTGAAAGTGGCGCAACCTGGACTTCTTATCATACCAAGTCTTCATCTTCTCCTGAGCAGCTCCTAAATTCTCTCTCGCCAGCTGTAAAGCAGTGGACAGCCGTTCTTTGAACTTCATCACATACTCCAGCAGGTTGACGTCATCTTCCTCCGACAGCCAGCATTCCTTGAGTAACTTAAGGGGTCCTCTTACTTCATGGTCAAACAGTAGTTCAAAAGGTGAGAAGCCCAGTGATTCATTTGGAGATTCTCTTGCGGCAAACACAACGAATGGAAGACCTTTATCCCAGTCTTTCTGATGTTCCAAACAGTATTTCTTGAGCATCGATTTGAGTGTTTGATGTTATCTCTCCAACGCTCCTTGGGTCTGGGGATGGTAAGCTGAAGACGTGATTTGGGTGATGCCCAACTCTTTCAGAAACTGCTTGAAAACGTTTGACATGAAATTACTTCCCCGGTCGGACTGTACCTCCTTGGGCAGACCAAACTTTGTGAAGAACCCTAGCATTTCCTTAACCACGTTCTTTGCTGAGATGTTTCTAAGTGGAATGGCTTCAGGATAACGAGTAGCCATATCAATCATGGTCAACACATAAGAAAATCCTGAAGAAGTCTTAGGAAGAGGGCCCACAATATCCACCAACACACGGGTGAAAGGCGCCTCAAAAGGAGGAATGGGAACTAGAGGTGCAACCTTTTCGTTCTGATTACACTTCCCCACAACTTGACAGGTGTGACAAGACTTACAATACCAGGAAACTTCCCTGAAGATACCTGGCCAGTAGAAGTGTTTCAAAATACGTGCCACAGTTTTCCTCACTCCAAGGTGTCCTGCCAAACTGGAATCATGAGCCACTCTAATGATATCCTGCCTACAAACACGAGGGATGACAACTTGATGTACAACCTCCCATTCACTGTCGGCTGATGCTGTTGGGGGTCTCCACTTCCTCATAAGTACTCCTGACTTTACATAATAACAAGTAGAAGCACCGGCTGACTCTTCTTCACTGTAAGCAGAGTTAGCTAGACCTTTCAACTCAGGGTCAGCAACCTGCAACTCAACCAACTCTTGACGAGACAAATTATCAACACTACGGGGTACTGCCTCATCTGGTGAGTGGTCCAAATTAGCAAGAAAAGTGTCAGCTAGGATAACATCATCATCATTATCCTCTAAGTCACCAGTAACTTTAGACTTAGCCCTAGTGACAGCACATGCAGGGAACACATCAGGGACATCACAATCCTGGGACACAGCCACTGGCTCACTAGACAACTGAGGAGCTGGACACACTTGACTTCCACCAATATCATTTCCAAGTAAGAAAGTTACACCTGACATTGGGAGTGTCTCAACCAACCCAACCATAACGGAACCATTAACAAAACCAGACTCTAAATTCACTCTGCACAGAGGGACAGAGAAGTAATTATTCCCTACACCTTGTAAGATTACAGTTTCATCAGAGGAATTAACATTAGAGCCTAGAACACTGGTCAGCATAAGGGATTGGCAAGCACCTGTATCACGATATATTTTAACTGATTTCCTGTCATTACTGTCCAGAGGACTGACAAAACCATCAGACAGGAAATTAGCACATGAACTCTTGAGAGTGTCACCTACGTTACTGCTCAAAAGAGGAGCTCCATCATGAGAATTTAAGTTACCCCTCAAAGCAGGTTCAGTTAACTCAGTTAAAGAATTCTGGGAACTCTCAAGAGTGGACACTAGACCAATTGACTGAACATTTAAAGACTCCTTTTTGTTCACATCACGCTGTCTCCTGAAACATTTCTCCGTAGTATGACCAAGCTTACT
The DNA here is from genome assembly GCF_032717465.1 of Coenobita brevimanus. Taxonomy (NCBI): domain Eukaryota; kingdom Metazoa; phylum Arthropoda; class Malacostraca; order Decapoda; family Coenobitidae; genus Coenobita; species Coenobita brevimanus. Next base: position 17,982,627 of record NC_136999.1, read on the forward strand.
ACAATAAGTACATTTACTTTTCTGAAATCTTGAGGTGAAGCTGGTATTTACTTCCTGAGAAACATCATCTTTATTCTCTTTCCTGTTACCTGTACTCTGAGTTGAGGCAACGTACTTACTCTCAGCTTTCCCTTTTTCTCTAGAATATCTCTTGTGAGTGAGAACATATTCATCAGCTAAAACTGCAGCATCAGACAAATTATCTATTCTTTTCTCATCAAGATATAGGCTTACATCTTTATAAATACACCTCTTGAAGTCCTCCAGCAAAATCATCTGCTTAAATTTACCAAAATCAGAATCCACATTCTTAGAATTTAACCACTGCTCTAACAGATCGTCTTTGATTTTTGCATACTCAACATGGGATTGCTTATCTTGCTTGTAAGTTGTCCTAAATTTTACTCTATAAGCTTCAGGAACAAGCTCATAGGCCTTAAGAATCAAGCTCTTAACTACATCATAATTATCAGATTGATCCTGAGGCAAAGATGCATAAGTTACTTGAGCTTTACTGGTGAGAACAGTTTGAAGGAGTACTGGCCAATACTTTTTAGGCCAATTAAAACCTGTAGCTACCCTCTCAAACAACTGAAAATACTTTGTTAAATCAGATTCATTAAAAGGAGGGACAAGTTTAACATTTTTAGCCACATCAAAATCATCAGAGCTAGATGATCCAGTTCCACCTTGTTTCATGCGATACTCATGGTCTGCCTGAATCCTAGCTAGTTCAATTTCTGCCTGAGCCTGTATCTGTGCCTCCTGAATCCGAGCCTGAGATTCAGCCTCCTTAACATTTGCTTGAAATTCAGCCTCCTGAATACGAGCCTGAGACTCCGCCTCCTTAGGCTGAGACTCCGCCTTCTTAGCCTGAGACTGAGCCTCCTTAGCACGTGCTTGAAATTCAGCCTTCTTAACACGAGCCTCCTGCAGAGCTAGCTGTAACTTAGCTAATTCAATCTGCGTTTGCTCATTTGGAGGAGTTAGATTAAACAAGCTTTTATTAATCATGCAAACAATTTGATCTTTAGAGTGATGAGAATGAACTGCAATTCCCAATTGTTGAGCAACAAGCTTAAGTTCATTCTTTGTTCTGTTTTCTACATCACACACTGTTTGCACATTTGACAAAAAATCTTTGGCTTCATCAAGTGTAGTAATAGTAGACATCATGAATAAGTAAGAGTCACAAAATATCAAGCAATATCCTTATGATAATATCCTGAATATCCTGATAAGAGGTCGCCAAATTTATGTTACGGAAAAGAGAAAGATAATGTACACTTTAAGTGAGAATGCTAAAAATCACTACTGTCCCGTAAAGTTCCAGGTTCAAAACAAAAGAGTTAGGTAAAATTACAAGTTAAAGTTTAATGCTCAAACTAACAACAAAACGTTCAGGACTCATAAGGATAACGTGATGGCAAATAAACAGGTTAAATATATGGTTAACTGCAATAGCCTCTATTAACACGAAATTAGCAAGAGTAAATTTATCTAAGTCAGCCCTGATAAAATGAGATACCAGATAATACTCAGTGAATGCAAGATAAATTATTACAGATACAAACTATTATAAAAAATGACTGACATAAAACCCAACAGTAATCAAAAACCTCACTAGGCCTAAGAATTAACCTTATGCTACACAGTACAAGAAAAAATACAACAGTTATACTCAAATTACACACAGCTGCTAGATGTTTGGAGATTTCTTGAGCACTCACAATAATAATAACTGTACAGGGGAGGACAGAGATGTGAACAAAATGAGGAGCAGATCTAAGTGGCAATGATGCAGAGACTGAGCTCATTATATAGGGGCCGGCAGAGTTTGATACAACTTGTAAGAAGGACGTGCAAATGAAGTCATGGGGACAAAGAGCTGAAAATCCTGCTCTGAACTCCAGAAATGACGACTTACTCTAGTATAACGGTAGAAAGGGGGAACTGAGGCAGAACACGCTCATGATCAAACATGCAGCATACTGAGCGTTAAAATTACACAAAGGATGATGAAATCATAGGCTATTTAACAATATATATATATATATATATATATATATATATATATATATATATATATATATGTATATATATATATATATATATATATATATATATATATATATATATATATATATAAACAAATAACTCAAAGTCAAATGGCCACCCCTTACGGGATTATGGCGTCTGGCAGTAGATAGAGTAGTAGATATATATAACCTGGCTGACTACTGAAATGTGATGCTAAATTATTGTAAAAGAACATTTGCTGTCCCAGTACAAAACTGCTGACCAGATATTACAGAAATATATATGCGTGAATGAACAATAACAGGCAAGGTTATACTGTTTTTATATGTAAAAAACGATATAGATTATAACAATAGGTAAACATAGGCTTTATTTGAGGCAGTAGAAGCATCTTAGCAAATACAGTTGTTCCTGATAGTCTATTTTTTTTAACACTTCTGGGGTGGTAAATAAAAGTTTCATGCGATATTTGTTTCCCCATATATGTTCCGCATTGTCAACTCGTTTGACTGGTCAGCTGTAAATCCTGACATGGCAGAAGGAATATCCTAACCTAAGTATTTAACGAAATCTAACCTAACGGTGCTTAACTGTGCCTAGTAATTAATCTAGCCTACAGTAACCTAACCCAGCCTAACCTAAACTAACCTGGCATCCAGCTGGGAATTTGGGAAACGAAATTCACCTTTCAGTACGTTGAATAAGATTTCTTCCATTACACCGTAAACAAACAATCGTAGGTACGGCTTAAGATGGGGTTAGACTTAAGCAGATCTCTATGCACAATTTCGTCTTAATTCAAGGAAGAACCGAGGCCTCATTAAAGACACGGATCTAATCCTTGCTGCTCCAACCACCTCGATGTTTTGTGAGGCATCACGACTGGGCCCAAGATGCAGGCACACCACAAGTCTCCAAAGAATAGCTCTTCTTCTTCTTCTTGTGGGTTTAAGGGCCACGGCCAGTACAATGGCCCAATGCCCTGCCAATGCAAACTGCTTAGGCCCTCACATTATATGCGGGAGAGCTGTCTAGATTTTCGGATAAAGTCAGACGTGCACCTCACAACCCGTTCTAGTAACCAAGGGTCCCCGATACTGCCTCCCAGGAGTGTGTGGAGAGACAAACTGAGAACTCCCAGAGATGCCAAACGTTCCCGCAAAAGGGTGCGAAGCGAGTGGAACATAGGACACCATAACATGAAATGTTCTATGGTTTCTTCAACCTGAGGACACCACTGGCACCATGGATGCTCTATCATACCCAAACGGTACAGGTGGCTTGCAAGGCCTGTGTGGCCCAACCGTAACCTGGTGATGGATACATCAATGTCTCTGCAGGGATGGCGTGCCCAAGGGTGTTCAAAGGAGTCAGAGCGAAAACGCCCCAAGTGGGAGGCAGGTAGGGTGGTTGCTAGGTGCGCATTCCAGTGTGATATGCAGGTGCTAGGTGCAAGTTTAGGGAATGTGGCACTATCTGGCGTCACATGGACCAGTGTACTGTATGTCAGTGCTCGCTTTGCTGCTGCATCTACTATTTCGTTGCCACGGATGCCCACATGTGAGGGAATCCACTGAAGGTGGAGGTACCAGGGAGGAGTGACAAGGAAAAAGAGGTGTTCCATAATATCATGGACAGTCTTGACATGAGTCACTGGACGATCCGAGAGGAGGGTAAGTGCAGACTGTGAGTCGGTGTATAAGACTACCGATTGAGGCTGGAAGAAAGTCCAGATAAATTCAAGGGCCTGGAGGATGGCTATGAGTTCTGTGGTTAGGACATCGTACCGGCCGCTGAACGACCAAGTTTGGCATATGGAAAGATCTTCAAAATAAGCCACTGAGGCAAAGGAAGATGGAGGGGAGTGAGACCCATCCGTGTAAATTCTCAGGAAGTCCTTATAAACTGAGGAGTCCAAATTGTAAAAGATCTGCCGTGCCAAGACTGCATCTGTCGACTTCGAGAACGGTACTGGGAAGTAGGGGGAGACATATGGAGACAAATCCTTCCAAGGGGGCACTGGGGAGAGAGGGGCCACTGGGGCAGGCCTGGGCAGATCGAGAGACAGGGTGTGGCAGGCTCGGATGCTGCGGATAATGTACGGTAACCTCACTCGTGGCCAAGTTGGGGGCTGACGAAGGACTGTGGAGAGGCGATAAAGGGAGGAGACCGGATGGCTGGAGGGAAGGGCCAAAATACAGTGAAGCAGCCGACAGTCCAGTTCCATGCGGTAGATGGAAAGGGGCATCACCCCTGACTCTGCATGAAGCGAAATAATTGTGGTGGAAATGAAGGCACCTAGGGCAATGCGAAGTGCCGTGTTCTGGACAACATCCAACTTCTTTAGGTGGGTCTGGGCAGCTGATCTGTAAAGGGTGGTGCCGTACGTGATCTTACCGTGGATGAAGGCCAGATATAGTATGAGAAGAGTGTTTCGATCAGCACCCCAGCGAGCTCCTGCGACACACTTCATGATGTCCAGGCGCCTAAGGCATGCCGATTGAAGATGGTCAATATGGGGGGCCCAGGTGAGACGGGGACTGTCCAAATGGAGGCCCAGAAACTTGTGCCGAGTCTGGAGGGTGAGAGGTTCTCCAGCTAGCTGAATCGTCGGCATGGAGGGGAGCCTCCTTTGGCCAAAGTACATAAGAGCACTCTTGGGTGCGTTGACTGTTAGCCCCCAATCTGCGGCCCAGGTGGCAAAGGCATCCACAGCCTGTTGGAGGCGATGTTGGGCCTCCCATAGGGAGGCAGCACTGCAGAGGATTGAGACATCATCTGCATAGACTAAGGTGGATACTCTAGGAGGATGAGGGAGGTCATACATCAGGACATTGAAAAGTAAGGGACTGAGGCATGATCCCTGTGGCACTCCCTGCCTGACTGGGGTAGGGGAAGAGTATGTACCCCCAAGGGAAACACGAAAGGATCGCTCCTCCAAAAAACATTGCACCCAGGCCAGTGCAGAGCCTGTGATGCCAAGACGGCACAACTTGTACAGTATCCCATCATGGGAGGCAGAATCAAAAGCCCCCTGGAGATCCACGAAGGCAGCCAGGAGTATCTTATGACAGGACGCCTGGTGGACATGATGGTCAAACTGGGAGAAGATGTCAGATGTCCCTCTCCCTGGGCGGATTCCACATTGTACATCAGACATGCGGCTATTGTGCTCCAGCCACCAGGAGAACCGACGGCACATCATCCTCTCAAGCACCTTCCCGATATTGGGGAGCAGTACAATTGGTCTGTAAGAAGCCGGAGAAGAGGGGTCCATCCCCAACTTGGGGAAGGGCAGGAGGTGGGAGGTTTTCCAGTGAGATGGGAATATCCCTGATGCCCAGCTGTTGTTAAAGATGTCTAAGAGTGCCATTTGAAAGCAGACAGGGAGATGAATCAGAAATTCGTTAGGTACTAAATCTGGCCCACATGCCTTCTTTGGTAGTAGGGTCCACAGACCAGAGCAGAGTTCTGCCTGGGTAAAAGGAGAGGCTAAGCCTGCTGGGGAGGAGGAGGAGATGCCTGCCTGACTGACCCTGAGTAGGTGTTGAAGATTTGGAAGTGGAGCTGGGGAGCCAAGTCTAGCTCCAAAGAAGGCACCCAGTAAGGTAGCCTTGTCTTGGAGGCCTACCAGAAGATTACCCTCCTTTACCAGAGGATACGAAAGGGTGGTAGGGCGACCCTTCATTGCCCAAATAAAGGACCAGGTCCGGGATGCTGAGCTTGAGAATGACATTGTTGAGCAGAAAGCAGACCAGGCAGCACGGCGAGCTCGGGTGAGAGTTCGCTTGCATTCTGCATCCCTACAGCGGTGAGTGTCTCGGTGGCTAGGGCAGGGACATCTCCGCCAGACGTTCCAGGAAGACCTCCTAGCCCGGACAACCCTGGTGCAGTCCTCTGTCCACCAAGGAACCGTGGCAGTGCCTCGGGGACATGTTGAGGACCTGCGGAAGGTTGCCTTACCTGCTGCAATCACAGAGGACGTAAAGTCCATCACGCGATCATGTATGGGTCCTCCAGGCGGAGGCCCAGTGTTATCAAGGGTCGCCATAAAGGAAGACCAGGACCCTCGTGTGAGGATCCAATGTGGACGAGGTGAAGCAGGGCAGGGTGGGGAGAGATTGGGGATATCTAGGATAACTGGAAGGTGGTCAGACCCCAAATATGGGCCAATCCAGATGGTTGAGCCTCCAAAAACAGGATCCCCCAAATATAGATCAAGTGTGGAGGGTAGCCCTGAGTGTGGGTCAATACGGGTCTGTAGCCCCAATGGGGTGAGCAGGGTGAAGCGATCACTTTCTAGCAAAAACCGGAAGAGGGAAGTTCCTGACCTATTTCCAGAACCTCGGGTCAGGAAAGGATCCCAATGGGGGTGTCTGGCGTTAAAATCACCCAAGAGGAGGCATGGTGAAGGGAGCTGGTCTTGATAGGCCTGGAGTTCTTCCAGGCCTATGTCCTTGCATGGGTTGTAGCAAACCGCCAGAGTGATCCATCCCTGCATGAGGGATAGGCGAACTGCAAGAACGTCCAACACCCCTCGAGGGGGGCGGGTCAATGGCAGAACCGAACTAGGCACATCCTCCCTGACTGCGACAGCTAGACCTCCACCGAAACTCTGACGATCAGCTCGGTATACAGTAAAACCCCTGAGCGATAGATGGAGATGTGGAGCTAACCAAATCTCACATAGACCAATAACATCTGGAACGAGGTCTGCTACTGTGTGTTTGAAATCGGATGTTTTCCGAGGGAGCGATCTGGCATTCCAGAGGAAGAATCTACGTAGAGGTAAAGGAGCCATCACTGAGGGGAGAGTAGAGAGAGAAACTGGGGCAGGAGACTGACACATACGACTATAAAGGACTGTCCATTTTTGTACATGGACAGGGCTGTAAGCAGAAGGTCCACAAAGGACCCTGTGGAATGGGCACCTGTGGGGTTGGCATAAGGGGAAGCATGGGAGGTTGCCCTTGGTACAGGCTGACGTGGAGAGGCAGGAGATTCACCAGGTGTGGAGCCCGTCTAAGAAGATCTGGGGGAGGTGGCGTAAGATATGTTTGGATCTGAGGCGGGAATTGTGGCCATTAAAGGGGTGGAACTGGCTGACATTACACCAGGCTGGGTGGAAGGAGCTACTGATTCTTGTGCAGCATGTGGGAAAGAGGTCCGATTTGGGTGGGGACGCTGTCAATGGGGCTTGGGTGGAGGGAGAGGGTGGAGCAGCAGTGCTGACTGGGAGGTCGGGTGGGAGGACACGGCAACTGTTCGCTCCACTTCACTTGATTCAGTTGGAGATTCACCACCAGATGTTTCAGGAAGATCTTTCAATGCTGAAAGGCGGTTGCTAACCACTGTTGTGTATGTTAGACCCTCCTGAACAGGCCGGGAAGTCCGACTGGGAGCAATATACTGTATGTTGTCGAGGGGTTAGAGCTGGGAGGAATACGGCTGGATGGATTTAGGGGACGCAAACGGGTGTTGACATCCGACAGGGCTGACGGGTCAGTCCTAGCAGCGTCATGGATGGCAAGTGCCTGCTGGTAGACTGGGCACATGCGGGAGACAACTTGGTGTGCACCACCGCAGAAGAAGCAGTAGGGGTCATTAGTGCATTGACCATCCGATGGGGATTTGCATGGATGGAACCTGCTGCAACGAGAGCAACGAACTTTATTTTTACATGATATTGTGCCGTGTCCAAATCGATGGCATATATAGCACCTCAGGATGGGAAAAGTGTAAGTCCCTACAGAGTAACATAAGTGGCCAAATATGACCTGTTCCGGCAGGGGGCCCCTGAATTTGAGCCGTACCACCCTGGCTGCCACTGCTGCCTCACTACCAGGAGGGCGGACCATAAGGCGGGTGACTTCCTCTAGCTGGGAGGAACAGTTGCCAAGGCAGCGAAGATTACTAGCAAGTTCCTCCTCCGTGACATCAGGAGCAACAGGCCCTATTTTCCCATATAAGAACTCGCCACTGGAAGGTAAGCGAGCCAACCAACACCTTACTGGCCAGTCCCCCAGCTGGGTGAGGGCCTCTGGTGGTACAGTCATTTTGGCCACATCATCTGCAAAAACACAAAACCTAATAGCTGCTCCTTTACCTAAAACTCTAAGTGATCCCTCTATACAGTACTTACCCCATGAAGATTTGTTGATGGCATCCGACAACCTGCGGGGATTCAAAAACACAGGGATGTTGTCAGCCGACCTTGCTATGTAAACGAGGCTCCTTGGTTCACTGGAGACATATCCAACTGGGGCGGAAGGTCGTATCCACTTTTCCGGGGCACCTCCCTTGTCACTAATGGTGGAGGCCGTCCTCACCCTCTTACCAGGGGCAACGACTTCTGCAGCGGCAGGAGCGAGGTCCATATGGACGTCCTGTGTGGTGAGGCCGGTCATGGAAGACTCCATGCCTCGCCGTTACAGTCACTGTTATAACACTGGAACACTGTGGTGTTACTGCGATATGCCCAAAATAAGCTGGATGTGACTGTACGGCTGAGATGGGTTAACACCCGAGAGTAAGACGGTCGACAACACGGCCGGGAGGAACACGTCCGACAACGACCGGGTCTAGGCAGCGTCTCCCAGAAGAATGGCTCTTCTTGGTGGTTGAGGGAGTTCCCATATGTAAACAAATGATAAGTGAAGGTAAACTTGCACACCAATCTTGCCATTTTTCTTCCCACAATGCATGTCAGCTGCAACAACCCTACCGTTGGCAAACTCTTGCACGAAGGCCGAGCCAGTGGTTTTAACAACACCAAATAGGTAAGACTGACTTCGTGCGGTCGCTTCATCGAAGGGGAGAGTATTTCAAAGGATTGATAATAATATTTACGAGGTGGTCCTGTCTCCTTGAAGATTGCCTTTGTTTTTTTATCTGTCCATTTGACTGGATTGACTTGATCCTAAACTTGGGTCCCTGCTTGGCTATGGTGATCTGTTACGGTAAGATAAAAGGCCGTAAAAGAAAAAGGAAGGGTTAGGTATATATAGCCGAACTTAGGGAAATATGGCACATGTAAACAAAAATATGATAGGCCTAGGCACATATTATAAAGCTGTTTAATGAGAAGATACAACAGTTTTATAACGTGGGCACTGGTCATAATGTACATCTGATTAAAATCCACAGTTTATCCTTCAAGCAGAGGTGCACTGATGACTAAGCCTTCTATAATTAACAAGAATCAGTATAGACAACACTGACACAGGACGTCTGACGTAGCTTTTGTGTGTACTGGTTGAATTTAAATTTTTGAATTTCAAACCTGTTCCCGCATGACTAACTGGGAACTCTATACAAATCTAAATATTCTTCAAAAAGACTTTGCTATAATAACAACAATATTTATTTACTATTAGTACAAATTTGGAAAAGTTTGGAAGGAATGAGAGAGTGTTTTTGATTGGTGATATGAATGGTAAAGTTGGGAATGTGAAGGTGGATGGAATAGTTGGTGAGTGGGGTGTGCCTGCTGAGATAGATGAGAATGACAGTGCGCTAGTGGACATTTGTGCTGGGAGAGGGTCGGTGATAGCCAATACCCTCTTCAGGCATAAAATGATCCACAAGTATACATGGCGAGTGATGAGAAGGGTGGGTGGTGAACTGAATGAAAGGAAGGCAATGATTGATTATGTGTGTGTGGATGAAAGGATGTGAAGATGTGTAATGGATGCAAGAGTTTATAGAGGTTGGGGGAGTGGACTTTCTGACCACTACTTGGTGGTGGCCAGAATTAGAGTTCAAGTAAGATGGAGGAATAGAAGAGGGGAAAGACGAGAGGAAGGAGTAGTTGCAAGGAGAGTGGAAAGGTTACAAGAGGATGAGAAAAAGGCAGAGTATAAGAGAGAAGTGGAGGAACGATTGGGCAAATATGAATTGGAGCAGATGGGAGACGTGGAAGGTGTGTGTAGAATATTTACAGAAGAAATATGTGCAGCATGTGATGTGGTGTGTGGAAGGAAGAGAAGACGGAGTTGGGTGCAAGGAACAGCTTGGTGGACTGAAGAGGTGAAACAGGCTGTGGCACAAAAGAAGAAAGCATACAATGAATGGATGAGAAATAGGGGCGTGGAAGAGGTTGAGAGGCGGAAGAGAGAGTTATATGTAGAAAGAAAGAGAGAGGTGAAAAGATTAGTAAGAGAGAGTAAGAAGAGAGTGGATGAAGAATTTGGAAGGAATTTGAGTGTAAAGTGGAGGGACTGTAAGAAAATGTTCTGGAGAGAGGTGAAAAGAGTAAGACAGGGTGGAAGTGAAGTTAGCAGGGGAGTGAAAGATAAAAATGGTAGATTACTAGTGGAGAAAGGAGAAAAAGTGAGCAGATGGAGAGAACACTTTAAGGAATTGTTGAACGTAGAGGATGGAAGTAATGCGAATATAAGTGGCTGGGGAATGGCTGGGAGAAGGAGGGAGGTGAGAAGACAGGAAGAAATCAGTAGGATAGAAGTGGTGGAAGCAATGAAGAAAGTTAAATCAGGGAAAGCCCCAGGAATTGATGGAGTGTGTGGTGAAATGCTGAAGCATGGGGGAGAGATAGTAGTAGAATGGATGTGGAAGATGTGCAGATTGGCCTGGGAGGAAGGTAGAGTCCCGGAGGATTTGAAGTCAGGTATAATTATTCCCTTGTACAAAGGAAAAGGGGAAAAAGAAGTGTGTGGTACTCATAGGGGCATTTGTCTTCTTAGTATAATAGGAAAAGTGTATGGTAGGATACTTATTGACAGAGTTAGAGAAAGAACAGAGAAATTAGTTGGAGAAGAACAGGGAGACTTTAGGAAGGGAAGAGGTTGTGAAGATCAGATATTCATTCTTAGATCTTTCGTGGAAAAGTTTCTAGAGAAGGGAAAGAAGTTGTATGCGGCTTTCATGGATTTGGAGAAAGCATATGACAGGGTGGATAGACAAGGATTTGGAAAGTGTTAAGAATATATGGGGTAGATGGGAAGTTGTTGAATGCTGTGAAGAGTATGTACGATGGTGTGAAGGCTGCAGTGCGTGTGGATGGTGAACTAAGTGAATTTTTCTTTTTGAAGGTTGGGTTGAAACAGGGATGTGTCATGTCTCCATTGTTGTTCAATCTGTACATGGATGGGGTAATAAAAGAGGTACAAGGTAGGGTAGTGGATGTTGGAGTGGCCCTGGTGAGAGAGGATAGTGTTTGGAAACTCCCTGTACTGTTGTTTGCAGATGATAGTGTGTTGTTGAATGAAGACGAAGGGGAGCTGCAAGGCTTGGTGGATGAGTTTGAGAGAGTGTGTAAGAAACGGAATCTAAAGGTGAATGTAGGGAAGAGTAAAGTGATGGTCTTTGAGAGAGGTGAAGTCAGTGAATGTACAGCGAGGTTGGATGGTGAGGAATTGGAAAATGTGAGTACGTTTAAGTACTTGGGTAGTGTGATGAGTAAGGATGGAAGTTTGGAGGGTGAAGTGCTTGAAAGGGTACAGCAGGGAAGAAAGGTTGCTGGTTCTTTGAAAGCAGTGATAAGAAACAGGGAAATGAGCATGGAAGTGAAAAAGTTACTACATGACAGTATTGTGATACCAACTTTAACGTACGGAAGTGAAGCTTGGACGTTGTTGGAAGGACACAAGTCAAGAGTGAGAGCAGTGGAAATGAGTTATTTAAGAGGAGCCTGTGGAGTCACATGAAAAGACAGGCTGACGAATGAGGATATAAAGGAGCGTTGTGGTGTTGATGTGGATGTGATAGGAAGCGTTGTGAGGAACACACTGAGGTGGTTTGGCCACGTGGAGAGGATGGAGGGTGAAAGACTGACGAAGAGAGTGTATGTGAGTGAGGTGGAGGGGGAAAGAGGGAGGGGGAGGCCGAGGATGAGATGGAGGGATGGGGTGGAGAGGTATATGAGAGAGGGGGGTGTGAGTTGGGAGCAGGGCAGTGAAATGACGGGGGACAGGGCGACTTGGAGGCGATTTGTTTGTGGCCACCCCAAACGGGATTGAGGCGTCTGGCAATAGATAGATAGATAGACAAGTTTGGACAGACTTACAGTATTTACAGAACCTCCACTTCGCAAAGGATGTTCTCCAGAGTTGAGTATATCATCAAACTGCGAAATTATGAAATGAACTCCAGGTTATGGAAAAGAAATCGCTTGTCTCGGGTGCTGTTTAGTAGCACAAAGCGGGTAACAGCAGGGAGTTATACAATAATAATTATCACAGAAATGCTAATAAAATTCATGAAGTTGTAATAATGTAAATAATGTATCATATGATTGATACTGAGTCATTTTATATGTGGACATTAATCGTAAGTTAATATAAAGACAACTTACAACAAGTTTCTCTAGTGTAGAAGGGCTAACCTGGAACGGGCTATATAAAGGGGTGCACGATACCTCCTGGTTCATTATTCACCTGATACCAGCAAGGTATGACGTGAAGAGAGAACCTGTATTTTTACACAGGAAAAATTCTCTGAAGATTAGACGTGTTGGGTGATACTTGTAGCAGAACTTTGCTGATCTGTTAGTAAGTTGTATATTCTTTGAATTAACTTCGAAGTACTTGTTTAACTGGCAGTACTTCTTCAACACAAAATGCATAAAGTTCAGCTTGAGAACAGGGTTGGGCTTAATTACATCAGGGCAAAGTTTGGCGGCAAGTGGACAGAGTTCCTGATTGATTGTGGTTGTTCTTTTACGGCGGTACCCCTGCAGATGGTGAAGGAATGTGGGATGCTAGATAAGATGCAGAAGCCGGATGGTAGTTTGAACCACGAGTGTGTTGCTGGAGTGCTGGGTAATGTGGAAATGCAGTGCGAAACTCTGGACGGTGAGGTTATTTCTTTGTTTCCCTTTGTGAGAGTTCTTACCAAAATTGATGAGCCAAATATTGGCTCAGATATTTTGTATACATACAAGTGTCACATGAGGGATTTGCACAATTTCGAGAAATATTTAGAACTTACTCTGACAAATGTTTTGCCCAAAATAGAACGGCCAAAAGAATCTGTGTTTAAAATTAACGGGCAGGAGATTTCCGGGGTACTTGGCACGGGTTCGGGCACTGTAAGTATGTCAGAAGCCTTGGCCATCAAGTGTGGTTTGGAGATGGAGCCTCTTGATAAACCTTTTGTTTTCCTCGAGTTCGACGGTCGAAGTGTTAGCAACAAAACATGCCGTGCAGACGTCACAGTGGATGCTGTTCCTGTTCCCTACACAGCCCCGGTTATAATATACATCTCTGATAAATTTACTCTACCGTTATTTGGACATGATTTTTGGAGATTTTTTAATCACCTAAGTTTTACAGAGACCGGGGTTATTTTAGTGAAAGATGTGGAGGAGGAGGAGGAGGAAGAGATTTGATTTGGTGTCGAGCACTGTAAGTGTGGTTTGGAGATGGAGCCTCTTCATAAACCTTTTGTTTTCCTCGAGTTCGATGATCGAAGTGTTAGCACCAAAACATGGCGTGCAGACGTCACAGTGGATGCTGTTCCAGTTCCCTTCTCAGCCTCAGTTCAAATATACATCTTGGATAAACTGACTTTACCGTTATTTGGATTGGATTTTTGGCTGCATTTTGATCACATTAGTTTTACAGAGACCGGGGTTGTTTTAGCGAAGGACGTGTAGAAGGAGGAAGAGATTTGATTCGGTTCTGTTAACTTCTGAATTTCTTTTTCCATGGCACCACATATTGGCACTGAAATAAATGTTGATAGCAATGGGTTGTAAGGAATTGGAGAGTGAGGAAGAGGTCCATCCCTGGTAAAAATAAAACCTCACATCGATTAAAATTTCTTATGCGAACCCCCAGGGGTGATGGATTTTACTGTCGCAATGCAGTATAGTCCAGGCAAAGACCTACAGGGTTCTTGGATGGTTGATCCAGTACATCGTTCATAATATGCCAGGCATGGAAGCACAAATGCCACTTACTCTACTTATTTCTGAAGACATATCACTGAGCCCTATATTATGGAGAGGCTTTCTCATGGCTAACACAGCGTAACCGATGTAGCCACCGCCAGGGCGACGCTAGTGTAGCGACAGCCATGTTACACCTCGCCTGATGCCCACGGTTTTTTAACTGAAGTGCTCGTTGGGTTTTTGAAAGCAGCCGATGATTCCGTAATATATAGTGCCATGGTCAGCTGTGCAGCTTCTGGATGCAAAAATGGATACGGGACTTCATCAGAGAGATGCGGCATTACATTTCACAAGAATTATATCTTGTTGCTAATTCTATAAGATTATTGGCCCCCTAGGGTGGGGCGGGAAGATTCTTCCCCGGTATCCCAGCATGAATGAGGCCACTAAAACTGGCCCATTTATCTCCAGTCTTTTTCTTCATGTCCTCTTCTCTTCTGTTCACACTCTTCTAGATATTTCCATGTTTCTTCCAGCCTTCATCAATCTGGACATTCGGTTTCATGACATGGATAGTGCCATAAAGGGTAAGTTCTGCACCGCAGCAACGTATGGCGTTTTATACTCATTGGCTAAATGTACCCGATATAGTTCGTTGAACTAAGCAGAAAAAAAATCATAATCCATGTTTTTGTATTATAAGCACAAACTGTCTCTTTATTAATAATCACTGCTTAGTGGAAATGAAGTATTTGAATTTGATTTTAAGTGTCGGTGTTTCAATATGGCCGCCAAAATCACACGCCCGCGGCGGAGATAGCCTCTGCACATTATAGAGCTCAGTGGTACATACTAACATAGACCAAAAACTCGGCTCTCTGGCGTGTCTCAAACATGATTTTCTTGGTGAATGGTGCACATGTATTTGTGAATAATCTTACCCTTCAGTGTTGTGCGAATTCTAACCCTCTGCCGGTCATTACATACCATCTTATACAATACAAGTATCTTATCCCTACAGCTGAAATGGGCTGCCACACTCACAAAGCATCTCTTTTGTCAAATGGTCACATTTTCAAAACACGACCTAGTTGACTCTTCCTCTCTCACTGGCGTGTTTTGTTGACACAGGCTGCCAGGTTTGTGAAGTGACAGCAGGACTTCCGGGGATCCATCTACAGGGGCTGTGGATAAGGCATGGCAACGTTTGTGGCTGTTTATATTGGTACTCTCGGGTTTTTATTAGCAGTGCTTGCAGTCGTTTTGGGGCAGGAGACACTGCTTTATTTTTAGTGTTAAGTGAATTGTGACCAGTAATTACATGAATCATGTAACCGTATGTGTTATGGCGAAGCTTCTCAAGACCATAGACAATTGTCAATATTTCTTTCTCAATTTATGCCTAATTCTTCTACGTCTTACTGACCTACTGCCAAAGACAATAGGTTTTCCTTCTTGCAAAAGCACTGAGCAAGAGTCCAAACCCAGTAGCATCGTTCTCAGGGTTAACTCTTTAATGGGGTCATAGAACACCAACAAGGATGTAACATTACTCATGTCTTTGACTGCTGGCAAAAGAAATAGGATTTACTTCCTGCAAAAACACTGAGTAGAGTCCAAACGCAGTAGCATCATTCTCAGGGTTAACCCTTTAATGGAGTAATAGACCATTAGCACGGAAGTAGCAGTACTCATGCCTTTGACTACTGTCAAAGGCAATATGTTTTCCTTCTGTCAACGTATTCAGCAGTCCAAAATCAGAAGCATCATTCTCATTGTTAACCCTTTTATGGGGTCATGGAACACCAACAATGAAGTAACAACACTCATGCCTTTGAATACTGGCAAAGGCAATAGGTTTTCCTTCCTGGAAAATCATTTAACAGATTCCAAATTCAGCAGTATCATTCCCAGTATTAAGCCTTTAGTACCAGACATAGGGTCTATTGCTGGGTTTCTATTACTGTTACTGTTACTATTAATTTCAGTTGCTCTCTATTATATTACTATTATAATTACTTTAGTGGTCATCTATTACTGTTACTATTACTTGGTCATCTATTAGTATTACTCTTACTATTAATATATTATCTATGATAACTGTATTAATTAAATTGAAAATGGTTTTTATTTTCATTATCGTTGGGAGGCTGTTCCAGTGAATGCCCAAGTATGTCTAGATCACCTGATGGCCTGTTGACCACTCTCCATTCTGCACGGTTTCCTGTGGTGTACCTGCAGCTCGGACAGCAGCCAACAGGTAACCAAGAAGAGAAGGCTGTTTTTATTGATTATGGTAAACGGTATTAAAGAAGTGTCTTTAATGGGAAAGTAATATACAATTATCTATTACTTTGCCTTCTATTACTATTACAATTACTGTTACAGCCAGGAACTTGTGATCTATTACTATTACTATTGCTATTACTTTGAAAACCCTGTAATAGACTATTACTATTACATATTACTATTACCCCATGTCTGTTTAGTACAGCCATAGGCCACCAGCAGGGAAGTATCAACACTCAGGCCTTTGATGTTTTGCAAAGGTATTCTTCATTGCACTGGACCAGGTCCAGGATACATCACTTTTTAAAGGTATTATAAAGTCTGCCCCCTGGCATGGTGGGTGAAGTGCGTGACCGTAAATTAAAGGACCCAAGATCGAATCCCATACT
Organism: Coenobita brevimanus; assembly: GCF_032717465.1. Classification (NCBI taxonomy): domain Eukaryota; kingdom Metazoa; phylum Arthropoda; class Malacostraca; order Decapoda; family Coenobitidae; genus Coenobita; species Coenobita brevimanus. The sequence goes on from NC_136999.1 coordinate 17,999,196, forward strand.
TTTGGCCACCCCTTGAGGGATTACGGCGTCTGGCAATAGACAGATAAAGTCTATGCAAAACATCACACACATTAGTAAGGAATTTGGGCATATAACTCACCGTAACCAAGACTGACCTACGGCAAGGTTTGGAAACTGAAAGGACCATTCCCTGTGTGGGTACATCTATCTATCTATGGCCAGACGCCTCAATGCCTTACGCCGAAAGGGAGCGGCGCGACCGGTAATGGAAGCGTCAAGAGTGTGCAACCGTTTGTGAATCCGGGCCCAGGTCTTCGGCGTCCGGGTCTTAAAGGTATTATATATATATATATATATATATATATATATATATATATATATATATATATATATATATATATATATATATATATATATATATATATATATTTGGAATATCTTTAAGAGACAGGAAAAGATCGACTTGGGTGATAGAGGAGACTAAAGTCAAAGATATTATTGAAGCTATAAAAGAACAGAAATGGGGGTGGGAAGGCCATGTAGCAAGAATAAGGGATAATCGATGGAGCAAGAGGTTGACTGACTGGACACCGAGAGACTGTCAGTGTAGCAGAAAAAGGCCATACAGGAGGTGGAGGGATGAGATAGAGAAATTTGCAGGAAAAAATTGGCAAAGATTGGCTCAGTCAAAGAATTCATGGAAAAGGCAGGGGGAGGCCTTTGTTCAGCAGTGGACTTGTAATGGCTGCTGCTGCTGATATATATATATATATATATATATATATATATATATATATATATATATATATATATATATATATATATATATATATATATATATATATATATATATATGTGTGTGTGTGTGTGTGTGTGTGTGTGTGTGTGTGTGTGTGTGTGTGTGTTTAGCTCAACCGAAACTGGAAAAAGATATGGATGTAGTTTGAAAATTGTAAAGGAGTGTTTTGGCCTTTAATTGTAGTTGTTTGCAAGAGCAAATTATCGGGTTACAAAGAACTTGTCTCTGCGTCGATGCATAAATCAGTGGTTTCGAACTTGTGCTTGAAAGAACGGAGTAGTATATCACCGTAATTAACTAATTAATTAATGTTACACCTACCTCATCCAGTACGAAAAGTCTCTCCCATACTGAATAAAACCGGTTGAAGGTAGCAAGAACCAAACAAGCTGGTTTGACCTGCATCGCTCCATGAAACCGTCATAAAGGGTAAAGAAATTGGCGTGAGGGACAAGTACACAGACGGGATGCGATGGGAACTGTGAATGGGTTCAGGGATGTGGCTTGGTCATGACACAACACTATACAAGTATTTTTTGTTGCATTAGTGGTATGAGTGAAGCAATGGTTTTCCTTAAAACATCCTCTAGAGTGATGGGATCAAAGGAAGGGAGCAAAGAAATGGGCGTAAGAGACAAGAGTTTGTAATCTCGTTGGTTAAGTTACCCATCACCACGTCCTGAGCTATTTATTTTTGGATATGGCTGCTTAATGTAAAGTTGTACATTGTTTATTTAGAATATGGCGATAATGGAAGAATTTATACAACACGGAAAACGGTAATAAGATGTAATAAGAAAGATAACTCTGTTGGGAAAAAGTGTTACGGAGCCTCTTTATCCGACGAGAATACAGAAGAAGGAAATGGGTGGGGAGGGGACATGAAAATATACTTTTGAAAAAAGATGCTGAACGATGATTGGCTATATACTGTTTCAGAGTGTTCTACAACAAGAACAACAAAAACAACAACAACAACAACAACAACAACAGTAGCAACAAGACATGCTCTCGTTGCTCTATGAAGCTTGGCATTGCGATTAAAAAAAAAAAAAAAAAAAAAAAAAAAGCCTTCATACTGAAGGAATTTATACAACCTTTTTGTATCCTCTCTCTATGGAAGGTGTCCCCCCAGTGAAGAAGTTCGTCTAACAGCATCAAATAAAAAGCAAAACAAAAGTAAAAAAAAAAGTCTATCAAACAGGAAAAGCTTACATGGTCAGCATAAGTTAACTCCAGGTGCTCTTAGCCCCTTGACTTCTTGAGTAGGCGACAGGAATTTCATCAGTCACATTTTTCTAAACTTACTTTTTTCGTTCCACAGACATGCAGGATAACTGTCAATCTTTTTTGTAAGACGAAAATTGTAAGGTATTTAATTTTTTCATGACTCTACACGTGCTGCCCAACAACGGCCCTCGTATAAAATCGTCTGGCATCAGGCGGAATGAAGCTTCCGAGCGGGTTTGTGGCGTCTTTTAGGCGAGGAACTACTTGAAGACCGATCACCTTATGCACTTCTGAAATCAGCGATTACGGGCCCTACTTTAAATGGCACAGGATACTTTGTAACACCTCTCAGCAAATTATTTCACATTTCACAGTACTCACTTGTAAATTATTGGTGTAAACTCCATCGCTATTAAAGATATACAAATAAATGAAGAGCATAGTTTGGTGGCATACGTAAATTAAATCGCTATGAAAGAGGTGCTACAATGTCTTCCATGCCTCTAAGGTACTACTTAATATATTTAGTTCGTATATATCTTTAGCCACAGTATGTTACTATTACAACCATTTTATGCATACATAATAAAATGCCCGCCGCCGGAGCTTCCACCTCATCACCCCCCACCCCACCACCAGGCCGCCACCGCACCACCACCCCAGGAGGACACAACGGTGGGGTTAGTGACCCCAATCAAGAGGGACACCAGGACACTACGGTCTTGGGCCCTTGTTCCCCGCAACTGCCCCAACACCAGGTGACCAGGGAAAGGCAACTACCTTGCGGGCGGAACAACCGTCGTCAGAAAAGGGGTGGGACTGAACTAGCTTCAGTCCCAAGTAACACCGTATTGACGGCAATTGTTACACCCTCTAGGGCAGGAGGCTCAAGGGCAGGAGTCCCAAGGCTAAGGCCTAATAAAGTGTACAAGGGTAAGGCAACCCAAGGCTCTGGCCTTAGTACACCCCGGAGAGAGAGTTGCCCCAGTGCATCCCTCTCCTGCTGTTCTCTCCTACAGGAGCAACACTGCGCCGACGGTCCCTATACGTGGCGGGGAAGGAGCGGCCCTGTACGCCCTTCAGTTGCTTCTGGTCGGAAAGATCAGCTCCCGGCTACGGTCAGAGTACGTACCAGGGTAAAGAGTCCCTGCTATCGTACATGTAGCTTTTCCCTACTACAGGAGCAACACCGCGCCGATGGTCCCTATACATGGCAGGGAAGGAGCGGCCCTGTACGCCCTTCAGTTGCTCTCTGTAAGACGGGTAGGCATCCGGCTCCGGCCGTGGCACGTACCAGGGTAGAGAAGCCCCTGAAGATAGCCTCAGTACGTACTGGAGAGAGTGTGGCCTCTGTGCCCCTCACTCCGGCTTGTCCCCTACTATGGGAGCAACACTGCTCTGACGGTCCCTATACGTGGCGGGGAAGGAGCAGCCCTGTACGCCCTTCAGTTGCTCCTTGTACGCCGGGTAAGCTCACAGCCACAGCCAACGTACGTACCAGGGTAAGGCGACCCAAGGCTCCAGCCTCAGGACGTACCAGAGAGGACACGAGTGACGTGAGTCCTTCTCCAGCCTCTTCCCCCTGTGGGAGCCCTTCATCACCACCAGGGAATATAGCCCCGGAGGTGACACTAGAGTGGTGCCAAGGCCCAATGTCGGACCTACCTCCCATGCCTGGGAGATCCTTGTTCCTGCCTGAGTCCCAAAGTAGAAGCTGCTGCAGCCCAGCCCTGTCGGCGCCTCTCCCCCTAGGCGCCCGCAGTCCCAGGACACCCAGGCCAGACCCACCGGCTCCCAACGAAGGCGATCCTGGCTCCCTCACTCCACAGCGCCAGAGACGACAGGCCCGACTGCTCCAGCTGTTCGGCCCCAGTCCCAAGGGCCACCTCTCAGGTCGAGGCCCCCAGACGGGAGGGCCTCCCTGCACCACACCGACGAGGCCCTAACTCAAGGGCCACCTCCCAGGTCGAGGCCCTCAGACAGGAGGGCCTCCCTGCACCACACCGACGAGGCCCCAACTCGAGGGCCACCTCTCAGGTAGAGGCCCCCAGACGGGAGGGCCTCCCTGCACCCCACCGACGAGTGTGACCCGGGCAGTGACTCCCCTGCGGGTAATCCCTTGCCCTCTGCAGGCCGGGTCCCCCTAGGGCTCTACCCTCATGCCCTTGTCACGGAGTGAACATTACTCAGGAGATACAGGTAAATAGTGACGCCCCTTGTGTCGAGAACAAATCGGGGAAAAAAACAGTGAACAATGACTAAGTGAAGAACAGTGCAGTTACCAATAGTCCAAAAGAACTCAGTGTCGGCAAGACAGAGAATGAACCTTAGAGTAATTATCCAAGTTCCTCCAATAAAAGAACTTTCTGTGAACGCATAAGGCTAGGGTGCGCGGGCAGGTCAAAAGCCTGAGTGTGAGTGTCGCCGTGACCAGGTGACTGTGTCAAGTGTCGCTATCCGCACCCTATCTTATTTATAGTAATATTTCCCCTACAGACTCCTAATCTTGTTTATCCCCTTTGTGATCAGTTCAGTGTATATCCTGCCTAAAAGTGACACATAGACAATACCATATATAATTCAAGATATCCCTGTATGAGCATTGTAGTGTGTACTGAGTGTAACTATATTTTGTGGTGCTGAATGTTAACTCTGTGTCCCTGTTCCCCTGTATCTCAAATATCACTCTGTGTTGTATTGTAACGGTTAGAATTAAGGTAATAGATGTGTTAAGGTGTACTGCCTGGTTGTTATGTCCTGTTCCTATGTTGGTGCTTTACTTCCGGTCTAGAAAGAGGACCCCGCTTCAGTCGCTAGTGTTTTTAGGACGAGAAGTCGCCTTAAAAACACCAGCATAACACATAATCATTCAGTCAAAATATATCAGTGAAACAAAAATGATATTACAAAGATTTTTTTTTTTTTTTTCACGTTCAGTGACTCTGTACGAGGTTGTGTCTGTGTATCAAAGGTGTCACATCCAAGTGTTTCCTTCTGTCTCTATTTTGTTTTCAAAATGTTGGCAAAAAAGTCAACATTCCTCATAATAAACATTCTTTGTGTGTTCTTACCTAATTGTTCTTACCTAATTGTATCTTTACAGGAATGAGTCAAGCTCGTACTGTCCAGTGTCTTAAACCATATTTATCGTACATATCCTTAAATTTGTGAATTGTTTTGGCACACATTATTTCATTCGGTAGTGCATTCCTTTGATCAATTGCTCTGTTTGGGAAACTGAATTTCCTTAAGTCTTTATCACCTCTTTTCTTATGCAGTTTTTTGCAGTGTCCTCTTGCTGATGCTTCTCCATATGTTAAGGAATCATTTATGTCTATTTTCTCCTTCCCTGATATGCACTTATACAGCATTATCATGTCACCTCTTTTCCTTCTCTCCTGTAGTGTTGGTAGATTCAGTTTATTTAGTCTTTCTTCGTAGCTTAGGTCCCTTAAACTTGGTATCCATCTTGTAGCGGCCTTTTGAACTTTTTCAATCTTGTCTATGTGTTTTTTGAGATGAGGACTCCAGACTACTGATTCATATTCCAAGGTTAGTCTGATAAATGATGTTATTACCTTTTTAGCATGTCTTCATTTATGTATATGAATGCTATTCTTATATTTGCAAGCAGTGTATACATGTTCCGTACCTTCTCGCTGTTGTGGTCAGCCGGAGATAGTCTGTTATTGATAATCACACCTAGGTCTTTCTCTCTTTCTGATGTGTATAGGATTTTATTTCCTAACTTATAATCCCAATCAGGTCTTTTTCCACTTTTACCAAACTTGATTACATGACACTTGTCCACATTGAATTCCATTTGCCATGTACTACTCCATTCATGAAGTTTATTTAATTCTTGTTGTAGCTCTTTACAAGAGTCTGTGTTAGTAATTCTCCTTTGTATTTTTGCATCATCTGCAAACATATTCAGATAGCTCTCATTTCCAGTGTTACTGTTTATATCATTTATATACACTAAAAACATGATTGGTGCCAGCAATGAACCCTGTGGTACTCCACTAGTCACTTCTTTCCATGATGAGTAGTTTCCTCTTAGTACTGTTCTCATTTCTCTTTTTGTGAGAAAGTCTTGCATCCAACAAAACAGTTTGCCTCGAATTCCTCCTTGATGGTACAGTTTCCATAAAAGTCTTTGGTGTGGTACTGTGTCAATAGCTTTCTTGAAATCTAAATAGATATTGTCCACCCATCCTTCCCTTTCCTGTATTGTGTTTGTTACTCTGTCATAGTAGCTCAACAGATTAGTAACACATGATTATCCTTTTCTGAAACCAAACTGTCTTTCTGTTATCATACTGTGTTCTTCTAGATGATTTACCCAAGCTTTTCTTATAAGCTTTTCTAATACCTTGCTTACGACACTGGTCAGTGATGCTGGTCGGTAGTTGAGTGGCTTTTGTCTATTTCCTTTCTTGAATAAGGGGACAATATTTGCTTTTTTCCAAATATCAGGTAGTTTACCTTGACTCAAGGATTTCTTGAAAATTAAAACTGATGGTTTACTTAACTCCTTTGCACATTCTCGTAGTACCCAACATGAAATTTCATCAGGGCCACTTGCTTTTCCTCTGTCTAATCTACTTAACTCCTCCTGTATTACTTTTTCTGCTATTTGTATATCTGGTAGTATGTGTGGACATGCATGTTCCACATAGTCCCTCTCAAATTTTTTTTCTTCTGTAAAAACTAATTGGAAATTCTTATTTAGTGCTTCACAAATATCTTTCTCTTGCGTATAAGTGATTCCCTCGTCCGTAATGGATTGTATTATATCTTTTACTTTAGTTTTGTTTCTGATGTAGCTGTAAAATAGCTTTGGTTGATCACTACTTTTATTTATTATATCCTCCTCAAACTGTTTTTGGGCTTCCCTCCTTATTCTTGTATAATCGTTTCTTGCCTGTTTGTAATTATTATACGCCCTTTCACTATTGTGTCTTCTGTATCTATTCCACAACAAATCTCTTCTTTCTTTTGATTTTTTACATTCTGTATTGAACCATTTCTGTATTTTCTTATCTGCTTCTTTGTGCTGTGGGATGTACTTCTGGACTCCTATTTCATAATATTCACAGAATTTTTTATATACAGCATTTAAATCTTGTCCTCTAAGCTCATTTTCCCAATCAACTTCTAAGAAATACTTCTTTAGGTCTTGATAAATTCCCTTTTTATAGTTTAGGCTCTTTTTGTAACTGTCATTGCTGTTAACTATGTCATATGCTATCCTGAAGTTATAATTTAGTACTGCATGATCGCTTTTGCCGAGTGGAGGGTGATATATTAAACTGTCAATATCATTTTCTTGCCTAGTAATTATTAGATCTAGCACTGAAGGTACATCAAGTCCTCTTTTTCTGGTGGTTTCCCTCACATGTTGCGTTAGGAAAAACTCTTGCACGAGATCCAGGAGCTTTTGGTCCCAACAGCTTTCTTGGCTAATTATATCTAGAGTATTCCAATTTATATTTGTATTAAAATCCCCAGTTAGTATAATTCTTTCCGATTTCTCTTCCATTTTATGTAGTAATGATCTTAAACTCTGAATTGTACTCTCTGCCAGGTCCTCATATTCATCTCTTTCCCATGTGTTTGATCTGGATGGCATGTACAAATTGGCTACAATAACTTTCCCTTCAGATGTGTTGATCTCTACTGCAATCAGTTCTACTTGTGATGGTATATCTAGTTTTATTTCATTGACTTTTAGATTTTTCTTAGTTAATATTATAATTCCTCCTCCTTTTTCTTTAAATTTCTGTCTCTTCTCCATATATTGTATTCCTCTAAGTTTAGTATGTCACTGGATATCCTTGGTGTTAATTTTGTTTCAGTTAGGCATATTTTGTGGTTCATTTTCTCTGACATAATCATTCATCTCTAGTAATTTAGATACCATTCCATCCACATTTGAGCACATCAACTTTATCATCTTGTTTATATACATGTCATGACATGGTTTTACTACCTTCCTCCTTTTTATTCCATCCTGTTTGTGTACCACTTTCGTACCTGCAATCCTATTACTTTGTAAAAAAATTTCTTCTTCTCCTCTTCTGATCTTCCCTCATTTTTTGTTTTTGCTTCCCCCCTTTTCTCTTTCAGTAATTCCAGTTCCTCTTGTGTTAGGCATCTTTTTATCCATAAATTTTTGAACTCCTCTTTCGCCATAAGATTCTTTGCATTTTTTTAGTATCTCTTCCACACTGTTTACACTCTGGAAAGTCACCTTTAGAGGTCTTGTCTTGCTTTTCTCGTATTTCCCTAACCTCTTGTGTTCCTCTATGTCTTTAATACAGATTTCCTCTGATACTTCTTTCAGTAAGCTCATTACATTTGCCATCTCCTTTTTATCTCTTGTGATCTTGTTTTTTACTTCTTCCTCTTCTATACCAGTGATTACTATAGATTTGTTTATATCTACTGAATCTCTGACTAACTTTGGATTGTTTTGGATTATTCTTTTCACTTCCTGTTTAATGCTTTTTTCCTCCACCCTTGTTTCTAAGTCTTTCTTTACTTTCACCATTTCAGCACACGTGGTTTCCACATCATTTTTGTAGCCTTGCACAGCTTCATTCACCTGTGTTATCTTCTCCTCAATATCACTGCTCTGGTCTGTCAGACTGCTTACTTGCCTAATTGTCTGTGTCATTATTGAACTCTTCCATAACACTCTCGTGTTGACTACTGTACTTGCCATTTCACTCATTTTCTTCCTAAATGTACTCAGTTCCACTGTTAGTTCACTGATGGTTGTGTCTTTCTTGTTGGCCTCCCTTCCTAGTTTTTCTATTTCTTCCTTTTGCAAGTGCATCTGCTTCTTTATTTCATCAATTTCATTTTTGAAAGCCATTTCTAGTTTGTGTACACATTCAACCAGTCTATTGTGAGTCTCCAATTCAACCAGTTCTTGGTAGAAATCATCATTTTGCTTTCTACCTTTATCCCTTTTCTTTTCCAAATTTGCTTTACTAAAGTATGTATCCATTTTGCAATACTAAAAGTACAGAGTATGTACTTACATTCCCCGTGCTGCTGTAGTCTAAACAAACCTCAGCTGACTCAGTGCATTCTTTCGTCTTGGTTCTCTTTTCTGTTTGAACAAGTCTTGTTTAAACCTATTATTTTTTTCTTTTAATAATGCAAAATCATTTAGTCTAACCTGGTACAGAGCTTGACTCATACAAAGATACTAATTTAGGTAATGCCACTGGCCGTGTTAATTCGGTATGGAGCGCCGATGTCGCACGTCTGCCTCGATTGACTCCTTGTGTGTGTGTGTGTCTGTGTGTATGTGTGTGTGTGTTACTTGTATATTTTCGGGTCCAGAGAGAGAGAGAGAGAGCGAGAGAGAGAGAGAGAATGTATGAAACGAAAACGAATATGAGAGAGCTAACGAATGCTTGAAAGACATCAGAATAAAGCGTGTGTAAGAAAGTAAGAAAAGACATTAACACAAAAGCCACACTGTGAATGATAATTTGAGTGAATGTAGGCCCTATGAGTTAACACTGAACGCCGAACTCAGATAAATTTAGATAATTATACCGTTAGCAAGACCTGAAAGATAGAGTCTGAGAAGTAGCCTAGTACAAAGGACAATAACATTAAAAGTAGCATTAGAGAGAATGAGAAAAATGAGAAAAATATGTCAAAGCATTCTACCACGAATGAGCATCGCCCAATCTCACAAGAAAACTAGATCAGTATTCCTCTCGCAATCGAAGTCATGTCTTCACAGCTTCGCGAAAATCTAAAGTCTTAGGATTTCCCTGTTTGCTTCTGCTAAGAAGTATCACGTTAGCGTTCAGAAGCCTGAAGTCAGGGATATTATGTTGGTGAAGATTATTCAGTGTAACAGGCCCCTGAAGAATTTCTACTATGTTTTCTTCGTTGGAGGTACTATAGAATGTGGTGAATAATCTTAAGCCAAAAGAAAGTTTGTTATTTTACTTGCAAAATCCTCTGGCAATTGGAGGCATATCATCCCTCCTTCGCCAGAATTATTAATAAATACCACGATACTACACATAAAGTTTTCATACAATCTGCGCACTTGATTTTGAGATTTTGTGAACATACAGACACATACGCAGACACACAGACACATGCACACACATATGCAGGCTATTACTCAATAGCCTCGCCAGGGCTAGTGATAATAATTACAGTCAATGAGAGTAATGTGAAAGACGGTGAGAGAGAATGAGAAAGGTAAGTTCAGAGTATGTGCATGACAAAGAGCGAGAAAAGGCGAAGAAGGACATTGTGTGCTAACAGTTATTTCATGGAGGATTGTGAGACAGCTCTAGTGGCTAGCTCAGAGAAAGGGAGAGGAAAAAAAGTGATGAGGAAAAATGGGTAAAGGAGTTACGAAGGAATATAAGGTGGTACAAAAGGAAAACGTGGAACAAACGTACGAACGACGAAGGGACGGCAGGAAGGAGGCATACACGATGATAAAGAAGTGATGGAAAAAATAAGAGAGAGAGAGAGAGAGAGAGTAATACAGCGAACAACTATTTTCTTTGTATAGTGTCAAAGAGTTTTTCACCTCTAATCTCTCTCTCTCTCTTGGTAAGCTGCTGTACTCAGGCAGTTGCAAGCGCTGGTTCGAATCCTCGCAATATTTAATCTTTAAAAAAAAAAAACACCGCTCGCTGGTGCAGTGGTAACGTTCTCGCTTGCCAACTGGTGGACGGGAGTTCGCGCCTTGCTCAGGTTGCGAAAAGTTTCACTGACGAAGTGGGTGGTTACTGTCCCCCTTGAGCAAGGGGACGGGTGTGTGCGTGTGTGAAGGTCACAGCCTTGCCCTTAGATCGGACTATATGAGCTCTCAGCTCCCTTCCGGGAGGGTAAAAGCTGACGATCACGACCATCAAGTGATCCTGACCGACCCGGTGAATTACACACAGAAGGTAAGTTTAATGGCGTTTATTTTGTTACCCGTCCCCGTCCCGGAGAGGCTAGGGGACGGGTATTGTTTTCACTCGGTTTGTGTGTTTCTTTGTTTCTCTGTCTATGTCTGACTGTCTGTCTGTCTGTCTATTAACAACTTCACATGAAAACTACTGGTGTAATTTTGACTCAAATTACAGGGATGTTGGGCTACGTCCTTCTGATCACCTGCTTAAATTTTGGGCCAAATTAGGCTAAGATCCAGGCTGTAGGCCCAAAAAACTAAAAAATAAAATGTATTTTTTTTTCGCTATAACTCCTTTCAGAATCATCATATTGACATGAAACCAAATCCCAAAGGTGCAACTTTCAAACCTGCAGCCTATTACATGCCTCATTACATCAGGGGATCATTCCCCAGTCAGCAGTAAAGGGGTCAGTGTTAGCTGGGTTGGGCCTAAAATTTCAAATGGGCATAAAATCTTCAATTTTCACCTGATTTTCTCCAAATTTGATATGTGACATCTTTGACTAGATAGCTTGTTGTGTTTATGTCAGCACTAAAATGAATGCCGGGGACTGGTTTGCTATGCCTTGGCACCGCTTCTTGTTTTCATTTTCTTCAACTTTCAGGCAGTTACATTCAGTTTTGTAAAGAGCTCTTGGCGTGGAGTGCTCACCATTAACTCCTTCACTACACAAGATCTCCCTTAAGCGCATTGAAACATTTAGAGACAAAAGGAATTCCCCCCCTCTCTGTTCATCATGTCGGAAGGATTACATCATTTTAAGAAAAACATAAGTTGTTTATTCATTTTCATTACTTATCAGATACAGCACAGTATTTCATGAGCTTGCAGTTACAACAAAAGTAATCTGGGTTATGAAGAAATAATATCTGTAAATTAAACTAATGGATAAGAAGGTAGATATATTTTTGTCAGGTTTGTTTCCATTGTGACAAACAAATAGAACTTCTGTGCACGATGAATCATTTAACCAACTATTTAAAATGTTTCATGATGTTCACTAGGCAGAACCCTTTTCACGCCTACATGTTTCCCTCAGCTGAATAAAATAATCTGTCATCTGTCTCTAGCAAGAATGAAATAATGTAAGTGGCAACCTCTTCAGCGATTGTAATGATAGCTTTTTCATCTGTTACAAGAATATGTATTGAAATTGTTTAACAATTTTGGCCTGACTTGGACTCTCCAATTATACGAGTAGATTTTTTGGTGGCAATATTTCCGTTGTGATCTGAGAGGTAAGCTAAGCTTTTAGACGCAGTATGTCTCTGTGAACTGAATAAAATTTTCTGGCCTTACTCCAGTAATTTACACAGTTCTTAATTCTCATTAAAATGATACTCGGATTAGTCTGAACCCTGTGCACTCTTTTTATAATAATTTTAATACTATTTTTAATTCCTTACTTAAATTCACATAACACAAGCCAAAATATTACGTAAAAATTCTTACACAGCACCCAAAGGTTAGATGTTATTGTCATTCTGATGCTGAGCCTACAGCAACTGCATTATCAACTTGCAGCGAGAGGATGGATTAAACTCAGTTTTGAACTTGTCCATTCAAAAAATAGACACAGTTAAGATGAAAAGAGAGAGTGCCAAAAACAGCATTGTTTAAACATAATAACAGATACATTAAGGATCTGTTAAAGCAATACACAAATTTCATATTTTGTTTTCATATCAAATATGATCTAATCATACTCATGTCTCATTTTTGCATGCATTCCGTGTAGTTATAACAAGAAAGCCTACAGTGTGCCAGGAGTGAGTGTTACATAATAAAATAAAACCTTCATACAAGGAATGTTTGATTATGACATTAAATACTGTAAATTAAATAGTATGAAAAATACACAAAAAAAAATCATTGAATGAACACACACACACACACACACACACACACACACACACACACACACACACACACACACACACACACACACACACACACACACACACACACACATCTATTTATCTGTCTATCTACCTATCGACAAAGAGAGAGAGAGAGAGAGAGAGAGAGAGAGGGAAAATGTGTTCCAGAAGTTGACATACTAGCTTCACGTGATGATTCTTGATGTTGTTCTAAGAAATAGTTAGTGATGCCAGGCACAACAAACCTCGCCCAACAGCAGTTATTTTATTGCTATTAAATACTGACTTGTTTCTGCCATTTAATGTCAGTGCACAATTAAAGTCTAAGGAATTGGCGCAAATGTTTTCAAGTTACACCCTCTGAAAATCCGTGATCTTGTGTTTGACCTTTCAAGGTAACTCAGGGTCAAAGGTCATGTTGTCAAATGAAAACATATGAGATTTCCCATAGCTTGGTAATAGTAAATATATCTTCAGAGAGTTTCGAGTTACAGCCCCCTGAATATACGTGACCTTGAGTTTGACCTTTGAAGGTCACTTATGGTCTTAGGTCAAGGTACCAGTTAATAACCCATATGGGATTTTCTATATGGTAATAATAGTAAATATATCTTCAACCAGTTTCGAGTTATAGCCACCTGAATATCCGTGACCTTAAGTTTGACTTTTCAAGGTCATTCAAGGTCAAAGGTCTTGGTGATAAATGAAAGCCCATATTACGAGTTCCTGTATGTTCGTAATAGTAAATATCTCTATCTTCAGCCGTTTTGAAGTTATATCCCTCTGAAAATCCGTGATCTTGATTTTGACCTTTCAGGGTCACTCGATTGTCTTCAGAATTTAATCACTTTCTTTGGGGACCAGTGCTCACATATCTGAAAGTTTTGCGCAGTTTCATTCAGCCGTTTTTCCGTAATGTTGCTAACAATCAAAGAAACAAACAAACAACGAAGCTCGACCAAAAACAGTACCTAGCCGGACTCAGTCCCGATAAGGTAAATATCCTAAGAACATGTGTTGAATTCATTACAGTTGTGGTGAGGGCAGCAGTTATATCTGGATTATGGTAATCGTAAGTATAAAAAAAAAAAATTCCACTCCAGGTTACCACCCTCTTTAATCCTTGTTTTATTTATGTTATTTTGTCAGACAATTCAGAATGTAATCATTTATGGTTGTTTGGGTTACCTTTAGTACGAACAAAGAAATGATGACGCAAGAGGAAGGCAACTTGCAATGAAAACGGATAATTTCTCCCATTACCACTAGTCACATGATATAAATGTGAGATTCGCAAAGGATACAGCATAACCGTTGCGAATCTGACCTAAATTCAAAGAACACTTATATCTCATAATAAACTTGGGAATAACATGAAGTTGGTGAGCCAATTCCAGGGACACCTGCCGTATATATATATATATATATATATATATATATATATATATATATATATATATATATATATATATATATATATCATCATCAGCAGCAGCCATTACAAGTCCGCTGATGAACAAAGGCCTCCCCCAACCTTTTCCACGAATTCCTTGACTGAGCCAATCTTTGCCACGTTTTCCCTGCAAATTTCTCTATCTCATCTCTCCACCTCCTGTCTGGCCTTTTTCTGCTACGCCTACAATCTCTTGGTGTCTAGTCAGTCAGCTTCTTGCCCCATCGGTTATCCCTTATTCTTGCTATATGGCCTGCCCACCTCCATTTCTGCTCTTTTATAACTTTGACTTTAGTCTGCTGTCTCACCCAAGTTGATCTTCTCCTGTCTCTTATCCCTTCATTTGTCAGGTGGGTTGTTTTGGTGCACCCAATTTTTTTAAAAGCTCATATTTCCTAGCCGGTAATTCGAATATTTCTCTCCGTTCCAGTACTCTCCTGATTCAGCGAGGGGAGAGAGCATGTGGATTGGTTTAGTCCTGCCTCTGCTGTAGGGAGAGAGAGGGGCACTCCCCCCCCCCCTGGGTGTCGAGTCACACCATCAAACTAACCATTTAGATCATATTGTGATATAGATTTTTTTTTTTCTTATTTTTGAATATTGTTTATCATTATACTGATATTAAAAATCACAAAATGTATTTTCCTGTGCGTGTTTACCTGACAAATGAGATATGAGTCCATTTGTTATTTTTTTGCTGATATTATAGTTTACTGTATTTTATTATTATTATAAATTAATAAACACCACCTACAAGGCATTCAATCTTTTCATTAGTGATTGCAGAGATATGGTGAAGCGGCAGTATGAATATATTTTACATGTTAGTAACACTACATGTATTTTTGTATTGGGGTGATGTAACACCCCACTGGACTAACCACGTTTGAATACCCCACAGGACTAACGAAGGGGTAAAGATATTCCCAACACTAACCTTCCCATTGCTCTCTGAGAACGGATTAATTTATTTTCCATCGATTTTGTCAGTTTCTAGGTCTCACAACCATACATCATAGCGGGAATTATACATTCGTTATATACTTTTTGTTTCATAGAAACTGGCAAGCTACTATTCATAATGTCCCTGTGTTTACCGAAAGCTTTCCATCCAATTGTAATGCGTCTTTTTATTTCGCTATCATGATCTTCCATCAATTTAGTATTTGCCCCAAGTAGTTGTGCTCCTCAGCTTCTTCAAGAATTTCATCGCTTATTCTGATGACGCTCTTTGGTGTTTGTGGATTAACATTAGTTTTACTCCGGTTCATCTTTAGCCCTACTTTGATACTTTCTCTGTTCAGGTCGTTTAACATTTCTTACAATGCCACCGCTACTTCTGAGATTAGGACAATGTTATCTGCAAATCTTGAATGGTTTAGCCTTTCTCTATCTATGTTCACTCACTTCTTTTCCCAGTCTAACCTTCTGAAACTACTTTCTAGGCATGCTGTAAATAACTTTGGTGAAATTGCATTTCCCTGACACATGCCCTTCTCAATCTTAATCTTTTCCGAGTCCTTATGTAATGTAATTGTAGCAGTTCCCTCTTTATATTGTTCTCATTCACTCCTTGTTCTCGCATTGAATTTATAATTGCTATGTGCTCCACTGAATCGAATGCCTTTTCGTAATCTACAAAACCTAAGCACAGTGGTTTATTATATTCAGTAGTTTTCTCAATTAGCTGATTCATTGTGTCATTGTGTATAGATGATCAGTGGTCCTGTACCCGCTTCGGAATCCTGCCTGTTCACAAGGTTGGTTTTCCTCCAAATTTGTTGTAATTCTGTTCGTAAGGACTTTAGTGAAGAGTATGTAAATGACTGATAATAAGCTAATGGGTCGATAGTTACTAAGATCTTTTGAGTCATCTATTTTGTAAAGGCTAATTACTATTGTATTACGCCATGTTTTGGGAATTTTCTTCTGTTTTATACATTGGGTAAGCAAGTGAGCAAGTCTGTTTTGTACTTCTACTTCTTCATCCAACAGTAAATCTCTTAATATTCCATTTTCTACCTGAGCCTTCCCTCTTTTCATATTTTCAAGAGAAATAACTACTTCGTCTGGTGTTACCTCAGGTATTTCACTTGTGTCAACTGAAAAGTTATGTACCCCCTCCACAATATGTCTACCCCCGATGTATATATGTCCCCCCCCAATGCATACATGCCCCCACTAAATTTGCTAGGTCAGCACCCTTTCCCACGCCTGAAGACGGCGTTATTGCATCAGTTGATATCAGGCAGCCTGGTCGGGTAGACTGTTTTACTGTGAGCTTGTAATAAACTCCTTATCTAGCTATTTGTACACGGAGTTTCTATCACCAAAGTATTGCAAGTTACATTTGGTAGCAGCAGTGTTTCAAACCATCACATTCTGACCGCCTCCTTGGATTTTTTGTGATACCACAAGATACACGACGTCTCGCATCTGCCAGCCTCGCCCCTTTCTCCGTGCCTCTATACCTTGGCTGTGCTTTTCGAGTGTACCATTTTTCTCGCCAGTGCTCACCTCTCAAACATCCGCACCCATTCGCCTTGTTCCTGACCGCAAGTGTCACCGTCGCCGACCTACGCACCTGTTGCACCTGTTCCCAGCACCTGTTCCGGACTCATCATAGCTCCTGCCCCCACGGTGCCACTTATCACTGTCTGCCCGCTGCCTGCCCACCACCATTCTCTGCATTTGCAACTCACCAGCTCTACACCTGCCTTGCGCCGACATCTGCCTCACCACCCACCACCGGCCTCCGCCGTCGCCCGCATCTGGTCTGCATTACGGAGCCTCCTAAGACCGCCACTCCCTGCCGGTCATTCATCGCGGCGTCTCCTCTCCTCTCCGCCCAGCTGTCTCTACCCCGCAGCCCAGCCCCGCCCAGCCCAGCCCAGCCCAGCCCCGCCCCGCCCCGCCCCGCCCCACCCAGCTACGCCCAGCCACCCTGCACGTCATACCTCTCGACACTCCCGTTTCTACTGTGTAACTATAGTATATCTTTCCTTTCTCTAGAGATTATCCTCGATTTTCTCTACAGATTGGTTATTGTAAATATTTTCATTCCCCCGTTTTCATCTTCACCTACGTTATTTATATTCCATCTCATCCTTTGCATTTTATTTAATCCATTCATCCCCGCACCTTCATTCATTTTCACCCCTAGTGTATTCCATTCTCTCATTGTTATTTATACATTTCCACCTACGTATCCATCTTCATCCTTTCATCTTCCATCGCCGCATTACCTGTCATACTTTCCACGTCAACCGCTTACCGCCAGCCCTCTCGACCCGGAAACATCACCTGCTCATACCCCGTCTGCCGACTCTAACACAATCACTCATTTACGAAGTGGCAAAGAGTACCAACGCCCTGTACCTGAGACTCCCGTTTCACTTCCCGCAGAATCACTTACTACCCGTCCTACCCTCGTAAATCCAGATACTTCCTCCTCTACTCCTGCCTCTACACTCCCTTCTTCTTCCTCTACTCTTTCCCCTGTCGTTCCCTCTCCTGCCTCCCTTCATACCCCATCTTGCTCATCCTTAACTGCCACTACCTTCTCTCTCTCCCACACCTCTCCTGCCGCCACTTCTGCACTTTCAGCCATGGCCAACCCTCCACAGTCTATCTATCTCGACGATGCCAATCGTCCCAAATTTACCGGCCAGGACCCAACTTGGTCTGTCTATGATTTCCTCAGAGAAGTCGAAACCGAAATAAATAATAGACAAATTACCGAGGAATCGCTCAAAGTAGCTTACCTCCTCGGTTGCTTGCATCACGGTAAATCAGACATCGGATCCGCGATCCGTGCAGGACATTTCGATAGCATTCGTACCTTTGCTGATTTTCGTACGGAACTCATCAGCCTTTGTTGCCAGCATTCAAATTCCGCGTCTCTCATGGGATTCATTAATCTCCTAAACTAACTAGATGAGGACTTGCGCATCCCAGCGCAATATGCCAAGCTCCGCGAAGCTGCCGCCGCCATGAAAGCAACTAGTAGCGAGATGCTCCAATTACTGGTAGGCACGAAATGGTTAGAAGACAAGAATGGCGTTCCAATGCTTTCACTCACCAACTTTGCTGACTTAATTGGTTACCTCAGATTCCTTCACTGGCTTACTCCTAAACAGCGAGAGCTAGCCTTGGAAATCGGTTTCAATCCAGGAGATAAAATTATTCAGGTCACTAAAGCCATTCATGAAAGAACAGGATCGAACTACATGCGTCAGGGCACCACCCAACCCTTGGCCTCCTCAGTCTGTCACACCTCCACTACCCCAGACCAATCTCGCTCCCGTCCCACCACACGCGGCAGACCTGCCACACATTGCTCTCCTACCACAGGTCATGATCAATCTAGTGCCCGACGGAACAGACAATCTTCGATTCTTTGCTGGTACTGTGGTCATCCTGGACATCGAGCATCCAGTTGCGACCGTACATACAGACGTCCTCACTCCCAAACCAGACAGCGTACGCCTTCCCGCTCACGTCGTCCACACTGCAAATACCACAAATCAAGCACGACTCACACCACTGAGGACTGTCGTTACCTCAACCGCCCACAGTCGGGGGAAGCGCCGCGCCCGTATCGGACCAATATCACGTAGAACCAGAAACCCAACCCCCCATCCGCCATGTAGATCCCATAACATCCTCGGGTTTAGTCATTCTCGGAAGCAGTCATGACATACCAACGTCATTCTTCTTGGACACAGGATCTATAGTAAATCTCATCTCCGAAAATTCCTTACAAATTATTCATCGCCATCACAACCACGTCAGTTTCTTAGAACCACCAGACATTCGCCTATGTGGTGTTAACGGCTCAGAGTTTAAGGTTAAGGGAAGAGTCACCCTTGAAGTCAAACTCCACAGAGCTTTGCCCCCTATCCTCGTTGAATTTCATGTCACTAATGACTTGCAGTATCCCGCAGATGCCCTTATTGGTTTCTCCACCATGGCACAGCATTCCATTGCATTATTACCTGCTTGTGGTAGTATAGACATTTCTGGATTCCCGGTTTACACTATGGAATGTCCCCGTCCTGTTCTTACGATCAAATCAGTCCTTCCATTACCTCTGTCCCTATCACTACCACAAAGTCCAACCCAGCCTAAACCGCCACTATCATCATCTGAGAATACAGAGATCATTCCTTTACTGACTGAGAGCAAGGACATAAATTCCTCAATGTCTCCTGATACATCATCTCAGCCCTCGAACATGGCTCTTACATCCTCTCCCGACAACACTATCGCTGACTCCGACATGTCTCAGTTACCTACCTCACACAGTCTGCATGATCTTCTCCAACACGCAGAGACGAAACGTGCAGTAACGAATACGTGCACAATTTTGTTACCGCATGAGTTCACCAAAGTCTCTGTGTTGCCGGTGCGAAAGAAGGAGTGGATGTACTAACCCTACCTGAGACGTGTTGTGTGAATGGCTTGACTTATGAGTCAGCGTGGTGTACAGTCTTAGAGGACAGTTTATGCTACCTGTACTTGCTCAATGTCACAAATGCTCCACTAAAACTTAAAAGTGGTGTAAAGATTGGAGACTTCCTAGTATACCCAGCGGCCGTAAAGGTGTGCCAGGATTCCTCAATTCCTACTATTCAGACTGATGATACGCCAATCGGTGTATGTACTATTAACTCTACGGGATCTGCGCCGACGCATTCACCCGATATGCTCTCACATCTCACTTGCACAGATTTCCCAGAACATACGCCTCAACTCCTCGACCTTCTGACCTCGTACAGAAACGTGGTTGCCTTACCCGGTGAACCGATGGGTAGAACAGACCTTGTCAAACATACGATTGAACTACTCCCAGGAACTCAGCCGATTTACATACCAGCGTATCGATTGCCTCACAGCCAGAGAAAGCAAACAGATCAAATGGTACAGAACATGTTAGACCAGGACATTATTGAACCCTCCGTCAGCCCATGGAATAGCCCACTTTTCTTAGTACCAAAGAAGGACGGCAACCTTAGACCAGTAGTCGACTATCGTAAGGTCAATTCTGTCACCGTTCCAGACTGTTTCCCGCTACCTGTCCTCACTGATTTGCTAGAATCCCTTGATGAAAATAACGTAGTCTTTTCATCTTTAGACCTCCTCAGCGGGTACTGGCAGGTCGAAATGGAAGAGTGCTCTCGCCCAGTTACAGCCTTTAGCACCCCTTCTGGACATTTTCAGTTTAAGAGACTCCCTTTTGGTTTGAGAAATGCTCCTTCCGTGTTCATGCGACTTACCCATTCAGTCTTCAGCGGTATGATGGGACACTCTCTTTTTGCTTACCTAGATGATATCATTGTTGTGAGTAAATCCATCCCTGATCATTTTACCAAACTCCAGCAAGTCTTTGAACGCCTCCAGCTCGCAGGCCTGAAAATCAATCTCAGTAAATGTGACTTCCTGCGAAAGAAAATCAAATTCCTAGGCCATGTCGTAGATGCACAAGGCATTCATACTAATGAGGATAAAACTAAGGCGATCATTAACTTCCCAGAACCTACCACTACCGACGCTGTACGAAGTTTCCTGGGCCTCAGTGGCTATTATCGTCGCTTTATCAGGAATTACGCACAGATCGTCGCTCCTCTGACCCACTTACTCAAGCAGAATGTGCCCTTTGTTTGGACTAACGACCAGTCAGAGGCTTTCCAAAAGCTAAAGACAGCTGTTGTAAATGCCCCTATTCTAGCGTTCCCTGATTATACCACACCCTTCCTTCTCTGCACAGACGCCTCAGGCACTGGACTTGGTGCCGTTTTGATGCAACTCGATGAAGCATCAAGGAAGCGCGTAATAGCGTATGCTAGTCGCACCCTTACAACCACTGAACGTAACTACAGTGTAACAGATCTCGAAGCGCTAGCGGTAATCTGGTCCTTGAAACATTTCAGAGATATAGTCTATGGTTATCCAGTGCATATCCAAACAGACCACCTTCCACTATGTGATTTGTTCAGAAATCGCAACCTAACAGGTAGACTAGCTAGATGGTCTGTCATCATCCAGGACTTTAATCCCACTTTTCAATATGTACCAGGCAAGTTGAATGTAGTCGCAGACGCACTCTCACGTCACGTAGCAGCAGCTATAACATCACTGCAGCCTGAAGTAAATGAAAATACTACACTAACGTCAGAAGTTGTTCGAAACTTTCAACGCCAAGATCCCATGTGGTCCAAAGTCATTTATTTCCTAGAATCTGGCGATGCCTCGACCTTACCTACTCTGCCAGTATCACTAGATGAGTTCATGCTAGATGATGATCTCTTGTACAGGAAAACACTGCTAACAGGCAAAGATATGCCCAATCGCGAAGTACGCTAACTTGTTGTCCCCACTGCCCTGATACCAAAGGTTCTTCATATTGTTCATAATACTCCTCAAGCTTCCCATCCAGGTAAAGACCGATGCTTGCGCCAAGCACGTCTCAAATATTATTGGCCAACCATGCGCCGCGATATCAATGCCCACTGTGACTCTTGCCTCTCCTGCCACCACCACAAAGGATCAACCGGCTTACCAGCACCTCTCTTACAATACCCAATCCCGTCACAACCATGGGAAACTGTCTCAATCGATCTCTTAAAACTCCCTCACAGAATCTGGCGCTGAGTACTTGTTCGTAGCGGTCGACCACTTCTCCCGCTACTGTGTCCTCATACCCCTCTCCGACAAGACCGCGAAGAGCGTTGCACGTGCCCTTGTAGATCACGTAATTTGCCCGTTCAGTACCCCTCATACCATTCTTACTGACAACGGTACAGAGTTCAACAATAGCCTTCTCGATGAGATCTGTCGCCACTTTCATATCAGTAAGTGCAATGTCGTGCCTAACCATCCGGCTTCCAATGGCCTTGTAGAACGCCACAACCGAAAAATCTTAGAGTGCCTCAGACATCTAGGCTCCCATAGTTCGTCCTGGGATGACTGGATTCCCCAAGTGGCATCCTCCATCAATAGTTCCATCAATGCATCCATTGCTGAATCTCCCTTCTTCGTCCTTTTTGGTTTTGACAAGGACCTCCCATACTCTCTCTTATCCTCAAAGCCAGAACCCATCTACAACATGGATGATTATGTTAAACTAAAATTGGCCAACTTCCAGACAATCCACCAGTATGTCCAATCCACTTTGGCTTCCTCTCAGGAGGACATGCTGCAGCGCCAACATAAGTCCTCCTCTCCTATCACTATCAATGTAGGCGATCTTGTCTTTGCTCATTTCCATACGCGTTCCTCTAAGTTGGATGACAAATTTACAGGGCCCTACCGCGTCCTCACTCAACAAGGCAACAAATTTATCCTCCAGGACCTGTCCACTAGGGACACCAGATGGGTCCACGTCGATGACTTAAAGCGAGCACCCCGTGGCCTCGTGTTGGCAGAGTCACTTACACAACCTCCTGCCCCCTCTTCCCCTCCTCCCATCCCTCATTCTACCTTGTCTCCACCTATCCCTCAGTCTACCTTGTCTCCACCTATCCCTCAGTCTCCTTCATCTCCATCTCCACCTGCTCATTGATCAACCAATCAATATTGGTCCAAACTGTGCTCTGCCCATCAACCTCTTCATGACCTCCCCCATTAACGCTACCCAGATTTTTTAGGTACGATGTTAGCGATCTCCCTCCTGGCAGTGCTGACCCTCCTGGGGTCTGGGTCAGGTCAGGACGATGGTGGAGTACGTCCCGGGGCCTTGGTCGGCTCAGGAGGCGAGGTCTCCTTGCGCTACGATCTTGCGCCCCTGGCCAACGTAGCCATTGCCCTACCTGCCTACGTGCACCAGCTCCACGGAATCAGGAACCATCTTACGGCCCTCATGGGGACATACAACCCAAATGAGTATCTCTATAACCTTTTCCTCCCACTCTTCTGGCAATTGCAATACATAGGTACCAGATTCACTGAGCTCATTGACACATTTTCTTCTTCTACCTCAAACTCAACATGGATATTCTCCAACTAGCCATTGACTCTCTCCTGTCTCAAGTCTCTACCTTGGTTCGTATCCTGGTCGATGCTATCAATGGACGTGTCACTGCCGACTTAGTACCTGTCTCAGCTCTCCGTTCTGTCCTGGAATGGGCTCACTCCACCTTTGGTCTCTCCGCAGTCCTCCCTTGAATATTATTATCCTGTTCTCGAAGCCACTCTTCTCACTACATACGTCGTCGTCCATATTCCTCTCCGTTCTGCCATAACCTTTAACCTTTTCCACATCATTCTCTTCCCTTTCCGCCTCAACAACTCCTTGTTACAGGTATCTGTTCCTTCAGAATATTTCCTCCTCTCCCATGATCATCTTTTCGTTGCCTTCCTTTCTTCCACAGACCTCCAGCAATGTTCCTCCCTTACTCCGACCTCTCGTCTCTGTGCTGCCCACCTTTTCGCTATCTTCCCTAGCAGTGCCACACCCTGTGAGTCTGCTTTAGTTCGCAACCATTCCATCTACTCGGCCTGTTCTTTTGTCCCAGCTCCTGACCTCCCGGTCCACCATTCTCACCTCAACCATGTCCAGTACTTCTTCTTTGCTGTTCTCATCTCTGTCACAATCATGTGTCCTGGTTCTTCCGTTCGCTCCGTCCCCGCTAGTGGTCTCTACAAAGCACCTGACTATTGTACCGTCAAATCAGAGTCCGTCATCACTTACGCCACTCGCTATCACCAAGCTGTTCGTAAACACTCCTATGACATCTTTCAACCAATCGACATGCCTTCAACCCTACCATCTGCCAACATTACCATCACCTCCCCTCACTTGCGCATGCTCACCTTCCTCAATGACAGTGATTTCATTATGGATCAATTTTCTCTGGCCTTCAGCCGTTCATGGGTTCATCCAACAGTTGTGTTTCCCCCTGTGGTTATCGCTTTCATAGGTTTTCTACTCATCATCTGTGCAGTGCATTGTTGTGTCAGAAAAATGGAACGTCGACTCCAGGAAATCAGAGTCGCTACAGGCATAGTACGCCCTACACACGACGTAGAAACTCCCCGTACTTAGTGCCCTCACATTCCGTGACTAGCAATGCCATCTGACAATTAACCAAACTGTGAACAGCACTCTGCATACTAGAAACTGATGGTATTTCTTTCATGCATTACTCAGCGACAGTGTATTCTACAGAAAATACAAAAAAAAAAAAAAAAAAATGTAGGAAGAACAACAATAGAACTCTCATATCTACTCCTTGTTTCTCATGTATCAAACTATTATTGTGTAATTCCCATTATGTTTATATATCCCTTCGACCCTTACTGGATTTGTACCTATTATTCCTTGTATGTCTTATATGTATATATCCTTCTAATTCCCTTCCCTCAACATGGCCATGTCTCCCCTACTGCCCCTGTATCATACTTATCCCTTGTACAAACCTCACGGTCCTGCCTTACTACTATAATCACACCCCATTTAACTCCCGGTGTCAGGAGACACCATCTCAGCTACCCGGGGGAGTAGTGTACCCCCTCCACAATATGTCTACCCCCGATGTATATATGTCCCCCCCCAATGCATACATGCCCCCACTAAATTTGCTAGGTCAGCATGCTCTCCCACGCCTGAAGACGGCGTTATTGCATCAGTTGATATCAGGCAGCCTGGTCGGGTAGACTGTTTTACTGTGAGCTTGTAATAAACTCCTTATCTAGCTATTTGTACACGGAGTTTCTATCACCAAAGTATTGCAAGTTACAGTTAGCTATTGGTACTACTGTCTTTGAGGCATATAGTTCTTTGTAAAATTCTTCAACTCTCTTCACCATCTTTGTATTTAATGATTTCACCCTTTTTTTCTTTAATTGATGTAATTTGTTGCTTTCCTAGTGCAGTTTTACTTCGGACCTGTTTCAGACTTCTTCCATTTTTGATGATTTCTTTGATCTGACCCATGTTTCTTTCTTTTTTCTTCTGTTTGTCTCTTGTTGATAAGCTTATTTAATTTCGCTCGTTCTATTTCCTCTTCATTTGTCTTTTCTTTCATTTCTTTTCATTTTCTCAAAAGCTCGAGTGTCTTTTCTGAATATTTCTTGGCTTTGGTTGTATTAGGTTTTCCTACTACCTCCGCTGATTCTCTTAGCTCTTTTATAAGCCTGCCATTCAGCTCATCAATATCACATTCAGCATTACTTGGAGCCTGAAATCTGTTCCTTATTTCCAATTGAAATGCTGCTTTGCTTTCGTTTACATTTGGCATATCCTTTTATATTTAATCACACACACACACACACACACACACACACACACACACACACACACACACACACATACACACAATATATATATATATATATATATATATATATATATATATATATATATATATATATATATATATATATATATATATATATATATATGTGTGTGTGTGTGTGTGTGTGTGTGTGTGTGTGTGTGTGTATGTATGTATAAAGCAAGTAAATCAAAAATGTTGAATTTATTAGAAACATTGTGATAATTATTAAACCTCTCTCTCTCCCCCTCTCTCTCTCTCCCCCCCTCTCTCTCTCTCTCTTATTTCCAAGCTGCCTTCCTGCCCACCGTTCCTGCTTCAATTGTCAGATAAAAACCATGCCGTTATACCTCAGGCCTGGTCTATTTAAGTCGGTCATTGCATTCACTGTTTGTAGCACCTGAGGAAGACGCCACAGAAAAAAAATGTCGAATAAATCCTGGGTCCTATCTCTGCTCATGGTTTTTTCTCCTTCAAGATGTTACAGCCAATTCTGTTTCGTGAATGAAAGGCAATTCTCGCAAGGGAAAAGAGAAAAAGATATAATAATAATGACAGCCAGACAAACACACAATTTCAAGAGGTGAAAATAAAATAAATACAAAAAATGTATATGCAAACCAACAAAACTAGACAAAGGCATTGAGAGACAAACTTAAAAATAATAAATGCAAAAAAGAAGCAAGAAGAAAACAAGTTGATGTACAGAGAAAGGAGTAGGACAATAATACGAAAAGGAGATAAACGAGTAAGAAATTGAGACAGAGTAAGACAAAGGCAAGGCAGTTAGAGAAAGAAATTAGGCCATAAAGACAGAAAAAGATGCAAGGCTGAACGTAAAGCCCAAGACACCAAACACTGACACTGCACCACTGCATTAAAATTAAGTCATCTCCAGCTCATCTCCCTCATTTGCAGTCTAAAAGTATACAGGATTGTAGGTAAATATTAGGTACAAATGCAATGAAGTTATCTCAACCAGACCTATAACAGCATGGCCTTTCTCCTCACTACCCTTTCTGAGTTTATGAGCTTGAATATAAATATTAAGTACCACTGTGTATCAAAAAGTCTAATAAGGCTATAAATGAAAACAGCGTAATTCAGTAATAATGATATTCATAAATTATTATAATAAAAATTACTGCTCTTCATAATTGTGTAGAAAACATTTATCTGGTCAAAATCGGCAGTATATCCAATGAAATATTTAAAACAAGAAATTGAAAATTGTAGCAGAGAAGCAAATAACCAGAAACAGAATTTAAACGGAGAAATGCACAAAAAAAACAGACGACAAACAAGCAAACATAAATACGGACACACATGGCGAAATTTTATGCAGACAGGTGCAGAGTAAATACTCGTAAATACAAGATGGCGGTGCTACCATTAACCCTGTCTTTTTCCGTAGTGACACAGGCTGGCGTTCTGTTGGTTCATGCCGATAAATGCAGACTCTGGCACACAAACACAACCACTATTCAGCCTTCACATACGCCGCTCTCATCACACACACACACACACACACACACACACACACACACACACACACACACACGATTTTGATCCATACCTGATCAGCATGTAGGATGATAAAGTCTGGCTGAAAGGTTGTCAATTTCCTTCCTCCAAAAAATTCAGGATATTCAGTGCAACCCACACCATAGGGACATTAATTTATATGTTCAAGTATTATTTTTTATCTACGAGTTTCTTTCACACATTCATTCAGTGATAAAATCTCTCTCTCTCTCTCTCTCTCTCTCTCTCTAAATATATATATATATATATATATATATATATATATATATATATATATATATATATTGTTACGGAACAGAGACTAAAATCACTACTGTCCCGCAAAGTTCCAGGTTAATAAAAAAAGAGATAATTACAAGTTAAAGTTTAATGCTCAAACTAACAACTAAACATTCAGGACTCATAAGGATAATGTAATGGCAAAAAACAGGTTAAATATATGGTTAACTGCAATAGCCTCTATTAACACGAAATTAGCAAGAATAAATTTATCTAAGTCAGCCCTGATAAAATGAGAAAACCGGATAATGCTCAGTAAAAGCAAGATATATTATTACAGATACAAAATATTATTACTACTGGCTGACAGTAAAACTTTACGTTAATCACAAAAACCTCAATAGGACTACGAACTAACACCTTATGCTATACAGTACAAGAAAAAAATATAATAACACTTATACTCAAATTACACAGCAGCTAGGTGGTTGGAGACTTCCTGAGCACTCACAAAAATAATAACAACTGTACAGGGGAAGACAGAGATGTGAACAAAATGAGGAGTAGATCTAAGTGGCAATTAATGCAGAGACTGAGCTCATTATATAGGGGCCGGCAGAGCTTGATACAACTTGTAAGAAGGACGCGCAAATGAAGCCATAGAGGACAAATAGTTGACACTCCTGCTCTGAACAACAGAAAGAACGACTTACTCTACTATAAGGGGAGAAGGGAGGAGTGAGATAGAACATGCTCGTGATCAAACATGTAGCATACTGCACGCTAGAATTATACAAAGGATGATGAAATTATAGGCTATGTAACACCTTCCCACAAAAAAAAGAAATTTACAAAGGAAATTTCTTATTACTCTAAAACAATCTGTCTAAAGTCCAGATAAGCAATCTGCAATAACATTTTCTTTCCCCTTGACATGTGGTATGTCTAATGAATACTCCTGAAGAAGCAGACTCCATCTTGTCAATCTCTGATTTTTACCTTCAAACTTACTAAGGAATTTCAGCGGGTTATGATCGGTATAAATGACTCTGGGGTCAAAACCAGAACACAATTAAAATGAAAAATGCTGCAAACCCAAAATCTAGGCCAAAAGTTCTCTCTCAATAGTTGAGCAGTTCTTCCAAGGTGGAGTGAACCCCTCACTGCAATAAGATACAGGGTGTTCAACACCCTGATCATCCTATTGCAGCAAAAGAGCCCCAGCTCCTGTATCACTTGCGTCAACAGCCATCTTAAAAGGCTTAGCAAAATTTGGAGTAGCGAGCACTGGCTGACTTAATAGGATAGCTTTAAGTTTACTGAAAGAGGACTCACAGTTATCGGTCCAGACAAATTCAACTCCCCTCTTCAGTAGGTCTGCAAGTGGTGATACAAGAACTGAAAAGTTAAGAACAAATCTCCTGCAACAACCTACCATTCCCAAAAATCTTTGTAGCTCTCTCCCACTTTTAGGTCTGGGAAAATCGCCTACAACCCGAACCCCAGCTGCTGGTGGTGCAACGTGTCCATCATCAATTACGTACCCAAGGTACTGAACTTTAGCTTGACCAAACTCACACCTTGATAAATTAGCTACAAGATTAGCCTGAACCAAACGCTCGAGAAATTTACTGACATGGCATAGATGATCTTTCCAGTTGTCACTGAAGATTAATACATCATCAATATAAACAACACACCCTCCCAAACCCTCTTACAACATTCATGAGCTTCTGAAATGTGGTTGGTGCATTCTTCATACCATATGGCACTACAGAACATGCAAAAGTCTTTCCTAGTGTTACATAACATGAGATCTCCCTAGCACGTTCAGTCATAGGTACTTGCCAGTATCCCTTTAATAAATCAAACTTACTTATGTACCTAGCCTTTCCGATCTTGTCTATGCAATCTTCCACACGAGGGAGAGGGTTAGTGTCTGTTTTGGTTATCTGATTAACACGTCTGTAGTCGATGCAAAGCCGCTGTGACCCACCTGGCTCAGGGACCAGAGTGACAGGAGAACTCCACTCGCTCTGACAGGGCTCAATCA
Source organism: Coenobita brevimanus (assembly GCF_032717465.1). Classification (NCBI taxonomy): domain Eukaryota; kingdom Metazoa; phylum Arthropoda; class Malacostraca; order Decapoda; family Coenobitidae; genus Coenobita; species Coenobita brevimanus. The sequence continues at coordinate 18,028,569 of NC_136999.1, forward strand.
TCGTGGTCCAACAGGTAGCCAAGCTCCTTCTGGATGAGAGGAACTTTCACTGGGTTCACACGGTAAGGAGGCAGTTTCATTGGCTTTGCGTCTCCAACATCGACATCATGCATCAACACAGTGGTTCTTCCTGGAGTGGCACAGAACACTTGCAGGTACTCCTGCAGTAATGTCGAAAACTCCTGCCTTTTCTCGGGAGCTAGATGAGAAAGCTTAGGCTGGAGATCATTCATGATACCAGGATTCTTCCCCAAACTATCACTCAGGCTCATGGTGCATGGAAGAACTTCACTTGCAGACTCGGGTGGAACAGCTACAGTGCAGACTGGGTTATTTTCGTCCCACCTGTGATATAACTTTAGCATGTTGATGTGACATAGTTGCTTGTTCTTTCTACGATCTGGTGTGGCGATGACATAGTTGACATCACCGAGTTTCTTCCCCACGAAACAACGAATGGAAGACCTTTATCCCAGTCTTTCTGATGTTCCAAACAGTATTTCTTGAGCATCGATTGGGTGATGCCCAACTCTCAGAGACTGCTTGAAAACATTTGACATAAAATTACTTCCCCGGTCTGACTGTACGTCCTTGAGCAGACCAAACTCTGTGAAGAACCCTAGCATTTCCTTAACCACGTTCTTTGCTGAGATATTTCTAAGTGGAATGGCTTAAGGATAATGAGTAGCCACATCAATCAGGGTCAACACATAAGAAAATCCTGAAGAAGTCTTAGGAAGAGGGCCCACAATATCCACCAACACACGGGTGAATGGCGCCTCAAAAGGAGGAATGGGAACTAGAGGTGCAACCTTTTCGGTCTGATTACACTTCCCCACAACTTGACAGGTGTGACAAGACTTACAATACCAGGAAACATCTCTGAAGATACCTGGCCAGTAGAAGTGTTTCAAAATGCGTGCCACAGTCTTCCTCACTCCAAGGTGTCCTGCCAAACTGGAATCATGAGCCATTCTAATGATATCCTGCCTACAAACACGAGGGGTGACAACTTGATGTACAACCTCCCATTCACAGTTGGCTGATGCTGTTGGGGGTCTCCACTTCCTCATAAGTACTCATGACTATATATAATAACAAGTAGAAGCACCAGCTGACTCTTCCTCACTGAAAGCAGAGTTAACTAGACCTTTCAACTCAGGGTCAGCAACCTGCAACTCAACCAACTCTTGATGAGACAAATTATCAACACTACGGGGTACTGCCTCATCTGGTGAGTGGTCCAAATTAGCAAGAAAAGTGTCAGCTAGGATAAAATCATCATCATCAGTATCCTCTAAGTCACCAGTAACTTTAGACTTAGCCCTAGTGACAGCACATGCAGAGAACACATCAGGGACATCACAATCTTGGGTCGCAGTCACTTGTTCACTAGACAACTGAGGAGCTGGACACACTTGACTTCCACCAATATCATTTCCAAGTAAGAAAGTTACACCTGACATTGGGAGTGTCTCAAGCAACCCAACCATAACGGAACCATTAACAAAAGCAGACTCTAAATTCACTCTGCACAGAGGGACAGAGAAGTAATTATTCCCTACACCTTGTAAGATTACAGTTTCATCAGAGGAATTAACATTAGAGCCTAGAACACTGGTCAGCATAAGGGATTGGCAAGCACCTGTATCACGATATATTTTAACTGATTTCCTGTCATTACTGTCCAGAGGACTGACAAAACCATCAGACTGGAAATTAGCACATGAACTCTTGAGAGTGTCACCCACGTTACTGCTCAAAAGAGGAGCTCCATCATGAGAATTTAATTTATCCCTCAAAGCAGGTTCAGTTAACTCAGTTAAAGAATTCTGGGAACTCTCAAGGGTGGACACTAGACCAACTGACTCAATATTTAAACACTCCTTTTTGTTCACATCACGCTGTCTCCTGAAACATATCTCCGTAGTATGACCAAGCTTACTGCAATAAGTACATTTACTTTTCTGAAATCTAGAGGTGGAGCTGGTATTTACTTCCTGAGAAACATCATCTTTATTCTCTTTCCTGTTACCTGTACTCTGAGTAGAGGCAATGTACTTACTCTCAGCTTTCCTTTTTTCTTTAGAATATCTCTTGTGAGTGAGAACATACTCATCAGCTAAAACTGCAGCATCAGACAAATTATCTATTCTTTTCTCATCAAGATATAGGCTTACATCTTTATTAATACACCTTTTGAAGTCCTCCAGCAAAATTATCTGCTTAAATTTATCAAAATCAGAATTTACATTCTTAGAACTTAACCACTGCTCTAACAGATCTTCTTTGATTTTTGCATACTCAACATGGGATTGCTTATCTTGCTTATAAGTTGTCCTAAATTTTACTCTGTAGGCTTCAGGAACAAGCTCATAGGCCTTAAGAATTAAGCTCTTAACTACATCATAATTATCAGATTGATACTGAGGCAAAGATGCATAAGTTACTTGAGCTTTACCGGTGAGAACAGTTTGAAGGAGTACTGGCCAATACTTTTGGGCCAATTAAAACCTGTAGCTACCCTCTCAAACAACTGAAAATACTTTGTTTAATCAGATTCATTAAAAGGAGGGACAAGTTTAACATTTTTAGCCACAACAAAATCATCAGAGCTAGTTGATCCAGTTCCACCTTGTTTCATGCGATACTCATGGTCTGCCTGAATCCTAGCAAGTTCAACTTGTGCCTAAAACTCAGCCTCCTTAGCATGAGCCTGAAACTCAGCCTCCTTAGCATTTGCCTGAAACTCAGCCTCCTTAGCACGAGCCTCCTGCAGGGCTAGCTGTAACTTAGCTATTTCAATCTGCGTTTGCTCATCTGGAGGAGTTACATTAAACAAGTTTTCATTAATCATGTCAGCAATTTGATCTTTACAATCATGAGAGCGAACAGCAATTCCCAATTGTTGAGCAACAAGCTTAAGTTCATTCTTTGTTCTGTTTTCTACATCACACACTGTTTGCACATTTGACAAAAAATCTTTGGCTTCATCAAGCGTAGTAATAGTAGACATCATGAATAAATCACAAGCACAAAATATCAAGCAATATCCTGATGATAATATCCTGAATATCCTGGCGATGTCGCCAAATTTATGTTACGGAACAGAGACTAAAATCACTACTGTCCCGCAAAGTTCCAGGTTCAAAACAAAAGAGGTAAAATTACAAGTTAAAGTTTAATGCTCAAACTAACAACTAAACATTCAGGACTCATAAGGCTAATGTATTGGCAAAAAACAGGTTAAATATATGGTTAACCGCAATAGCCTCTATTAACACGAAATTAGGAAGAATAAATTTATCTAAGTCAGCCCTGATAAAATGAGAAAACCGGATAATGCTCAGTTAAAGCAAGATATATTATTACAGATCCAAAATAGTAGTACTACTGACTGACAGTAAAACTTTACATTAATCACAAAAACCTCACCAGGACCACGAACCAACACCTTATGCTATACAGTACAAGAAAAAAATGTAATAACACTTATACTCAAATTACACAGCAGCTAGATGGTTGGAGACTTCCTGAGCACTCACAAAAATAATAACAACTGTACAGGGGAGGACAGAGATGTGAACAAAATGAGGAGTAGATCTAAGTGGCAATTAATGCAGAGACTGAGCTCATTATATAGGGGCTGGCAGAGCTTGATACAACTTGTAAGAAGGACGCGCAAATGAAGTCATAGGGGACAAAGAGTTGACACTCCTGCTCTGAACAACAGAAAGAACGACTTACTCTACTATAAGGGGAGAAGGGGGGAGTGAGGTAGAACACGCTCGTGATCAAACATGCAGCATACTGCACGCTAGAATTATACAAAGAATGATGAAATTATAGGCTATGTAACAATATATATATATATATATATATATATATATATATATATATATATATATATATATATATATATATATATATATATATATATATATATATATATATATATATATATATATATATATATATATATATATATATATATATATATATATATTTGTATATATATATATATATATATATATATATATATATATATATATATATATATATATATATATATATATATATATATATATATATATATATATATATATATATAATCTCATCAGCCGTTTGTGTGTCCACTGCAGGACCGGCCTATCCCGACCAATGTGGGGACGATACAGCCAATATATCTCTACCAAGTGGCTTAGGCTGTCTGGTAGAGGTTGTATGTAGGGTGAGAAATGTTTGTAAATGTAATTATAGTTTTGTAGTGGCTTTGGATGTGTGTGTAGTCTGTGAACCGAGTGTAATCGGCCAGCGGAAGCCGACTGGGTGCAAGCATACTTAATAGTATGCGACACTGGTTCAACCACAGCACCCCTGATGTCCGCCAAGCAGTACGTGGCCAGAAGAACGCTCCCAAAGTTTATTACCCTGGCAGGGCGCAAACCCTCGTTCTTCAGTATACGAAAACGCACACTTTACCACTGTACCACAGAGGTTCCTTATATATATATATATATATATATATATATATATATATATATATATATATATATATATATATATATATATATATATATATATATGAAAATCATGAGATTGTATGGCATACCAGAAAAGTTTGTAAATATTATTAGAAGCCTGCATGAAGGTACTTTTTGTAAGGTAATGGTGGGTGGTTCTTTGAGTGATCCATTTCAAGTTAGGTCAGGAGTGATTCAAGGAGGAGTTCTTTCGCCATTGTTGTTTGTTTTGGTTATGGATTATATTATGAAAAAGGTTGTAAGGAGAACAGGTGCAGGAATTAACTGGAAAGAAAATAAGAAGCTGATGGATTTGGACTATGCTGATGATATTGTACTGATTTGCGGAAGTATTTACGAGATGCAGAGGGTGCTCGATTGTCTGGTGGAGGAAGGAGAAAAAGTGGGATTGGTAATAAATTGTGGAAAGACTGAAATTATTAATATGAACGTGGAGAACCAAATCGATTGTGTAATTGGGAATAATGTGGTGAAGAATGTAGAAAACTTTAAATATCTGGGAACGATTGTATCATCTAATGGATCATTAAACAATGAAATTGAGGAGAGGATTAGACAGGCTTGGGGAGCTGTTGGAATGTTGAAATCTGTTTGGAATAATAATATGCTTTCGGTACATACTAAAGTGAAAATTTACAAGTCCATGGTTAGACCCATTTTAATTTACGGGCATGAGTCATGGTACAGTACAATTGCAACGGATCAGAAAGTATTATGATTTGAGAATAAAATACTGAGAAGGATTCTTGGGGTAAAGTGGCAAGACAGAGTTACAAATGAAAGAGTAAGGGATATTACGAGAGTGGAACCAGTTAATGAATATGTGAGACTGTCTCGCTGGAAGTGGCTGGGGCACATATACAGAAAAGAAGGTTGTTTAATACAGGATGTGCCAGAGTGGATTGCTAGAGGAAGAAGAGGTAGAGGTAGGCCGAGCGAAACCTGGTTGAGGACAATGAAAAAAGAAGCAGGAGAGGAGTGTTGGTGGGACCTGAAGGAGATGGCAAGAGACAAATATTGGTGGAGAGAGTTCATTGAGACCCTATGCATCCCGTGGGGTGCCACAGGAAATGATCGATTGATTGATTGATATATACATATATATATATATATATATACTGTATATATATAGATATATATATATATATATATATATATATATATATATATCCATCTATATATATATATCCATCTATATATATATATAGACAGATAGATATAGATATAGGTATAGATAAATGATATATACACACACACACACACACACACACACACACATATATATATATATATATATATATATATATATATATATATATATATATATCTATATATATATATATATATATATGAGAGAGAGAGAGAGATGATATTCATCTTTCCCAGGGCTCCGACTGGACTATATGAAAAAACGAAACTGCTTGTTGAAACATATTTAGACGTCAGTAAAATAATGAATCTTATCATAATGGCACAAGGATTCCAAAATATTAATAATGAGAGATATAAGGACGAAAAATCGTTTCTATAACATTAGAATCATCATGGTTATCGTCATCAGAAGCAGCAACAGCAGTAGCAGCACAACAGCACTACCTTAAATTTCATTACCATCATGATCATCATCACCATCATTAGCAGCAGCACAACAGCATTATCATCAATTTAACCATCATCGTTATCATCATCATCAGCAGCAGCAGCAACAGCAGCAGCAGCACAACAGCATTACCATCAGTCTCACCATCATCATCATCATCAGCAGCAGCAGCAGCAGCAGCAGCACACAAGCATTACCATCAGTCTCACCATGATCATCACAATCATCACTGGCAGCAGCAAACAATATCATTACGACAAATCTCATCGTCATCATCATCAGCAGCAGCAGCTGCAGTACAACAGCATTTGCATAATTCCCACCATCATCATCATCATTAAGTCTGACATCATTATGATTTATGGTAACACACACACACACACACACACACACACACACACACACACACACACACACACACACATCATAATCATTAACATCATTATCATAATTACAGAGTATGGCATACTAACATCACCATCTTACTAATCATCATCGTCATCATCATCATCATCTCATTCCGTTACATTATTACCACTGTTATTAGTCTTCACTTACTACATAGGTGGAGGCTATTGTCATTGCAGGCATTATTATTATTCCTGCCTCAGAGTCTCGCGACGATTTACATCAGGGAACTGCAAAACGATTCTAAAGGACCTAGGTTATGTGTCCTGGCGAGGGCCATTGCTGATAGAAGAAAAATTCTAGAGCCATTAAGCGCAGAGAAAAGACACAACAAAAAGTCATACCAGTATTTTGAGTGAACGAGAAAAATTGCGCATATCTATCGGAAATTTGAATCCGACCTGCACAAGGAATCTGAAAAGTAAGCATGGACCAATTTCCACTGAACTGCTATAGAAAGTACCCTATCATGACCTATGAACACTACTGAAGTGTCCCGCTCATGTCTTAGTGACCTCCATCCGGAACAGTAGGTGGAGACTAGTGACTGTCCATAGGACAGTTACAGAGCTCTAGTTAGTCTCCATCTATAACATAGATGGAGACTATTATTTCTGCTGGTATTATTATTATTCCGGCCTCAGAGTTTTGTGACGATTCCTGGGGAACTGGAGGCTGTGGAATGAATCTGAAGGGCCCAGATTATGTGTCCTTATATGGACCATTGTTGATAGAAAAAAAATATCCAAATCCACTAACCCGAGGCGTCCTGACGACATATAGATACGTTGCCACGTTTTGTTTTGTCACGGTGACACCTGACATATCCATATGTTCTGCAATTTCGAGGTGTGTCATTTGCACATTTTTTAAGTTTCATGGGTGATTTTTGGTAGGCTTATGTGGGAGACCTTCCACTATCCAATGCCAGGTGGGGATAATGCCTGGCCCCACATGACTCCCCCTCCCCCCGACACACCATTTTCTTGGAAAGTCACCTGTTAGCAGTGACCTGGCCAGTAAAGACATGTCGCACCACGGCCTCTCCAATGACGAAATTCAAGGCGAAAGTGATTCCTGAGGTGGAGGACAAAGGAAGAAATAAGCCGAAGGAAGAAACTAGCTGAAAATGATGAAGCAGTAACGTCGTAAAAGAAGGTGCCATATGTTGATGTGTTTGGTAAGTGAACAATGCTTATAATGCCTATATTAGTCTCTGAAAACCAATATACTCTTGTACTACATATAAATTCATACCAATAAAAATATCTAACCAGTTATGAATGGTTTGGAATAGTTACCCCTCCAATAGAAAACGTTTTCTCTCGATTCTGGCCTAAGAGAACACGGTAACAAGGTAAAGGTACTGTTACCTGTACTATATTTCTAAACTCAACTGAGCACTTTCTGAATTTTCGATGCTTTTCATAAAAAGTGGAGGTTTTAGCCAAAAAAAAAAAATCTGAAAATCTGCCGGGTTTGGGGGGGTCATTGGAGAAAAATTTGCCAGGATGCAGCGGGTTAGGTGTGGTGGCATAAACAGTCATATCAGTATTAGGAGTGAACGAGATAACGTGGTCATGTCTACTGGAAATTTCAACAGGACCTGAGCAAGTAATATGAATATGAAACCTGGCTTACTGATTCCTAAGAATTTATTTCGTTTTATTAAAAAAAATCCAGATGTCCCAGATGGGGTCAAGGTAATTGTAATAAACAATAGGTGGAGACTAGTGGCTGCCCACAGGACAGTTACAGAATTCTAGTTATTATTATTATTATGATTATGATGATGATGATGATGATTTATTATTCCATCTGTTAAGTACACTTTAAATGAATATATAATAACGACTAATTTAAACAAATGAATTAATAAAAGCATGCCTCTTGAGTTTTTTCCTGGGCAGTTTGGCAATTAAGTAATTTACTGGCTGATTAAGTTGTATTACTAATGTATGCGAGATTTATACGCCGCTGCGAAAGACTGTGGGTGGGAGGGGAAGGATGAGGATGGGGAAGGGGTTGGGGGAAGTGGGAGTAAGGATTGGGAAAGTAGGAAGGAAGTAGGAAGTAGGAAAGTAGGAGGAGGAAAGTAATAAGAAAGTCGGTGAAGCAGGGAGCATTGCCCATGAAACACAGAAGTATGGAAAAAGAGGAATGAAGGAAGGAGAAGAGAAGGAGGAAAGGATATAGGGGAAGAGGAAGCAGTAACGAAGAGAAGGAAGGAAAAAGAAGAGGAGCTGGAGAGGAATGAAATTACTAGAGGAATGGAGGGGGAAGGAAAAAAGAGAAGAATAGAAGGGGGAGGAAGAAGAGAAGAAAGAAAAAAAATCTAAGGGATTCAGAGTAAAGAAGGGGAAGAGGCGATGCAATGAAAGAAGGGAGATGAATGGGAAAATGAAAATGAAAAAGGAACGGTAGAGGGAAAGAACAGGAAAAGAGGAAAGACCGAGTGAAACAAGAGAGAGAGAGAGAGAGAGAGAGAGAGAGCGTGTGTGTGTGTGTGTGTGTGTGTGTGTGTGTGTGTGTGTGTGTTATTAATGGCTAACTAGCGCAACATGGCAAGTTGGGTCCGGAGAGAGAGAGAGAGAGAGAGAGAGAGAGTTATTGATGACTAGCTGGCACAACATGTGGAGAGCACTGATGTTTGTTGTAACCTGACAAAGATCCCTTACCTCTTCCAGCTCAGTTGACGTATGGTGAGCAGCAGGATAGGGACAATTTCAGCCTGCAGTCCACTGGGCCTGGGGTTCTACTACTATAATATTTGCTTTGCGACGTATTCTGTAATTCTTATTTATTCTTTTAGCAGCAGAATTATAACTTCCGTTCATTACGCTACCGTTTCAGCTCAGAGAGGGACAAGTAAAGAAAAGTTAAAGGCAGCCTCAGTGAATATTGTTGCTGTGAATTAAGAACATTGGAATTCTCTATGAGTCAGTCAAACACTTTTATTTTTACTTAAAGAATCGACTACAAACTTTTGGATAATTTTCATTGGTAAAACAGTATTATAAAATAATATATGCATACTTGCTATGGTATAAATTCACACACACACACATACAAAATGTGTGTAAAGGTGAACACGTTTATTCTTGAGCTAATCTCTCTCTCTCTCTCTGTCTCTCTCTCTCTCTCTCCTAATACCAGAAGTGCGTCCAACTTGGGTCAAAACTGTTGTGTGTCCTTATGAACCCTTTAGAGGGGGTGACGTCCTTTTCCCCCTAAACTCATACCAACCACAGACAATTTCATTCATTTTGGGACATATTTCTCGACCTGGGGGAGTTAGGTACAGCTTTCACGAGTCACTTCACCGCCACAGGTCCTTCGTTACCCGGATAAAATCGTCTGAAGCCAGCACGAACAAAACAATCTAGTTCGGGCCAGTGAGGTTAAACGGCTTTGTTAACACCTTATTTTCATTATTTTATTCTCGTTATCTTAACAGGATTTTTTTCATTTTTGTGGAGAATTTGTACTAAGTGGAGAGAGAAATATAGTCTAAATTACCCCCTTTACCACTGCAGATCTTTCCTAAGTTGAATACAGAGCCAGTGTATATAATATACTATGAAATAGATCATAGGATTGAAGGGATGCACGTGAGTGTCATTCCTGGATTCGAATATCTCACGTCACTGTAATAGTAAGATGCAGGAATATGACGGGGAAAAAATGAGAGTGAAAATAACAAAAAAGTAAGTCTGAAATGGTAAAAAGATGGACGAGGAGGGGAAGAAGGGGAGAAGGAAGAAATTTGGAAGCGAAGTGGAAAAGAAAATATAAAAAAAGACATAAACCAAAGCAAGAAAGATGAGGAAAAAGATAATAACAATGAGGAAAATAAGAAAGAAAAGTAGGCAAAGTATACCAAAGGATAAAAAAGTAAGGATGATAAAAAAGGAGTGTGAAAACAGCTGCAGACAAAAATATAAAAACAAAATGGAACAGAGCAGAGGAGGAATCAGTGAGATGAGAAGAGATGATAAAGCAGAGGAAAAGAAAATAAAAACTAAAATGGAGGAGTGAGAAAGAGGTGATCTCATTCCCACCACAACCCGTTGAAGGCCTTTAGTAGGGGAAGGGGAAGGGAGAGCGAGAGGAGGAGGCGGGATACATGGGGTAGAGTGAGAGGAGGAGGAGGGAAGCGTGGGGTAGAGTGAGAGGAGGAGGAGGGAAGCGTGGGGTAGAGTGAGAGGAGGAGGAGGAGAAGGGGAATGGAGGTGAAGTGGTAGCGGGAAATGGGGAATGGTGGTGAGTGGGAGGATGAAGGGATGTGGGGGGAGGAGATGAAAATGATCAGATAAAGATGTGGTTTGATCAACAAGGAAAACTGAAGCCGATAGGGAAGAGTTGTAAAATAATAAAAGAAAATATATAATGAGTAATTATATGAATAAGATGTGGAAAAGGATTAATAAAGGAAATAAAAGTAAATAATAAACAACGATGAATGGGGAATAAAAATATTAAGAGAGAAAAAAAAAAGACTAAAAGACAGAAAAGTAATAGATGTGAAAAGAGAAGGCTAAATAAGATGATAAATTAAGATAGTAAGAATATGTAAAGATAAAAACGAGAAGATATTTAGAAGAGTGAAGAATAATATCCAAAATAATATAAAGACAGCGTGAAAAAACATGCTAAGAAGAGATGCTTTTCAAGGGGGGAAGGGAACTGAGAAAGTGAAGAGGAAATAAATGGGAACAAAAGAAAAGCGGAAAACAAATAGGATACAAGGAAAATAGAGAAAATAGAAAACATTAACAAAATAAATTAAATTGTTTAAGAGAAGACAAGAATATAGAAAAAATTGATAAAGGTTTAATAGGTTAGTAAAAAAAAAGGAAGGATAACAGTGAAAAATCGATGAGACAAAACTGGATAATGAAGACAGTAAAAGCTGCGTAATGTAAACGAAAAGAAGTAGGATGAAATAGGTAGAAGTTAGATAAGACAGACACGTAGAACATATGGAAAACATGGACTTGAAAAATATGATAAAAAGTTGGATAAGACAGATAAAAGACGGATAAAACATATAAAAATTTAATAAAACAGATAAGACGGACAAAAAGCTAAAAAGGTTGATAAACTATCAACAGATACAGAGAAAAAAAATACGAAAAGAAAGATATGCAGAAAAAAGATATTAACGGAGAGGAAACAAAAGGAAGAGAAAATAAACACAAAGAGAACCGATAAAAGAGGTATAAAGAATAAATATGAAAACAGTGGAGAAAGAAAATGTTAAAGAAAGGACGAGAGGAATACGTCTTAAGAAAGTTTTAGAAAGTAGCGAAAACATAAAAAAAGAAAAATATAGGACACTAGTACATTCTCACCCCGACCCACCCGAGACTTTTGGGAGAACATTTGGAATATGAGACAAAAAAAAAAAAAAATGGTGGAAATGCAAGAAAAAAAAAAATGCGAAACAGAAGCAAGAAAAAGACAAGAAAGTCAGGCTTGAAGATAAACAAAAAAGACACACTGAAAACATTAAAAAAAAAAAAAAGCAAAGAGGGAAACTTGAAAATGCCACAATTGACCGAACTTCCAATTCGGTCTTGCCAAGGAAATCTAGCCCCGGGTTCCTACGCTCCTCATGAGATAGTAAAGGAATTTTTTTTTTTTTTTTTTTTTTACGTGTCCGACTCTGGGCAAAGGCTTCAGAGCCTATTTCTCGGGGGTAGTGACCTATCCCAAGGCCCAGTGGTCCTCCTACACCTCCACATGTCACCACTTCGGCGCTAACACCCACCATCCATATTGAATACATGCTAGGGCTGTCTCATACAGGACTGGTGTATTGGTATTAGCGGGGGTATTTTTACGACATGTCGGCGGGTCATCTGGTAGATCAGGAATAAACCTGCACAGGCGAAAAAAATACTAAACGGGCAAATAAAGATGAAAAAAGAGGAGAATAAAGGAGAAGAATAGGAAGAGATGAAAAATGTTGCAAAAATGGGATGGTGGGGTGAGGTTGGAGTGATAGTGGTGATGAATAAGTGGGGAGAGAGAGAGAGAGAGAGAGGGGGGGGGGTAGATGGACAGACGAACTGACAGATACAGACAGATTGGCAGGCAGACAGACAGACAGGTATGTATGCAAACGATATAAATAGTTAGGTGGATATAGTTACTGAAAAATATAAAAAGAAATACAAACAGTTGATCCGACAGACGGATACAGTGACAGGTAGGTAGGTTTTTGATTCACACGTTTACCGGCTCATCACACACACACACACACACACACACACACACACACACACACATGCGTTCATACACATGTACACACCTCACTTTCTTTCTCTCTCTCTCTCTCTTTCTCTCTTTCTCTCTCTCTCTCTTTCTCACTCACAGTAAACTGGTAGAGCGTGTACACAGACTGGAGATGGCCTTCCAGAATGAGAATGATGAAATAAAGAAGCAGATGCACTTGCAAAAGGAAGAAATAGAAAAGCTACGAAGGGAGGTCAACAAGAAAGACACAACCATATGTGAACTAAGAGTGGAAGTGAGTACACTTAGGAAGAAAATGAGTGAAATGGCAAGTACAGTAGTCAATCACGAGAGTATTATGGAAGAGTTCAAAAATGATACAGAGACAATTAGGCAAGTAAGCAGTCTGATAGACCAGAGCAGTGATATTAAGGAGAAGATAACACAGGTGAATGAACCTGTGCAAAGCTACAAAAATGATGTGGAAACCAAGTATGCTGAAATGGTGAAAGTAAAGAAAGACTTAGAAACAAGGGTGGAAGAAAAAAAAGCATTAAAAAGGAAGTGAAAAGAATAAACCAAAACAATCCAAAGTTAGTCGGAGATTCAGTAGATATCAACAAACCTATAGTAATCACCGGTATAGAAGAGGAAGAAGTAAAAAACAAGATCTAAAGAGACAAAAAGGAGATGGCAAATGTAATGAGCTTATTGATAACAGAAAGACAGTTTGGTTTCAGAAAAGGAAAATCACGTGTTACTAATCTGTTGAGCTACTATGACAGAGTAACAGACACAGTACAGGAAAGAGAAGGATGGGTGGACAGTATCTATTTAGATTTCAAGAAAGCATTTGACACAGTACCACACCAAAGACTTTTATGGAAACTGTACCATCAAGGAGGAATTCGAGGCAAACTGTTTTGTTGGATGCAAGAATTTCTCTTAAAAAGAGAAATGAGGGAATAGACAAAATCCACCCAACTACCGACCAGTATCACTGACCAGTGTTGTAAGCAAGGTATTAGAAAAGCTTATAAGAAAAGCCTGGGTAAATCATCTGGAAGAACACAATATGAAGAGATTTGTTGTTGAATAGATACAGAAGACACAATAGTGAAAGGGCATATAATAATTACAAACAGGGAAGAAACGATTATACAAGAATAAGGAGGGAAGCCCAAAAAGTGTTTGAAGAGGATATCATGAATTAATGTAGTGATCAACCGAAGCTATTTTACAGCTACATCAGAAGCAAAACCAAAGTAAGAGATAAAATACAATCCATTACGGACGAGGGAATTACCTATACACAAGAGAAAGATATTTGTGAAGCACTAAATAAGAATTTCCAATCAGTTTTTACGGAAGAAAAAAATTTTGAGAGGGACTATGTGGAACATGCATGCCCACACATACTACCAGATATACAAATACCAGAAAAAGTAATACAGGAGGAGTTAAGTAAATTAGATAGAGGAAAAGCAAATGGTCCTGATGAAATTTCATGTTGGGTGCTACGACAATGTGCAAAGGAGTTAAGTAAACCATTATTTTTAATTTTCAAGAAATCCTTGAGTCAAGGTAAACTACCTGATATTTGGAAGAAAGCAAATATTGTCCCCTTATTCAAGTACTAAGGGGAAACTACTCATCATGGAAAGAAGTGACTAGTGGAGTACTACAGGGCTCAGTGCTGGCACCAATCATGTTTTTAGTGTATATAAATGATATAGACAGTAACACTGGAAATGAAAGCTATCTAAATATGTTTGCAGATGATGCAAAAATTCCAATGAGAATTACTAACACAGACTCTTGTAAAGAGCTACAAGAAGAATTAAATAAACTTCATGAATGGAGTAATACATGGCAAATGGAATTCAACATGGACAAGTGTCATGTAATCAAGTTTGGTAAAAGTGGAAAAAGACCTGATTGGGATTATACGTTAGGAAATAAAACCCTACACACATCAGAAAGAGAGGACCTAGGTGTGATTATCAATAACAGATTATCTCCGGCTGACCACATCAGTGAGGAGTCCTCATCTCAAAAAACACATAGACAAGATTGAAAAAGTTCAAAGGGCCGCTACAAGATGGATACCAAGCTTAAGGGATCTAAGCTACGAAGAAAGACTAAATAAACTGAATCTACCAACACTACAGGAGAGAAGGAAAAGAGGTGACATGATAATGCTATATAAATGCATATCAGGGAAGGAGAAAATAGACATAAATGATTACTTAACATATGGGGAAGCATCAGCAAGAGGACACTGCAAAAAACTGCATAAGAAGAGAGGTGATAAAGACGTGAGGAAATTCAGTTTCCCAAACAGAGCAATTGATTAGTGGAATGCACTACCGAATGAAATAGTGTGTGCCAAAACAATTCACAAATTTAAGGATATGTACTATGAATATGGTTTAAGACACGGGACAGTACGAGCTTGACTCATTCCTGTAAAGATACAATTAGATAAGAAAAATTAGGTAACAACAACAAATGTGTTTTGTATGTGAGCGGTACTGTAATGCAAGATGCGCTGTGCTCGTGATGTTTTGTTTCCGGGAGTTGCAGAGAGAGAGAGATAGAGAGTGAAAGAGAGGAAGTGTATTTGAGCTGAATGGAGTAAGGGTGAGAGTGGAAATTGTTTGTGTGTGTGTGTGTGTGTGTGTGTGTGTGTGTGTGTGTGTGTGTGTGTGTGTGTGTGTGAGAGAGAGAGAGAGAGAGAGAGAGAGAGAGAGAGAATCTTTGATTTTGCCTTCATTCACTCTCCTAGTTTCCATATCGCTTTATCAATCAACTGGACATCATCGATTCTCTCTCTCTGTCTCTGTCTCTCTCTCACACACAGACACACACACACACACACACACACACACACACACACACACACACACACATATATATATATATATATATATATATATATATATATATATATATATATATATATATATATATATATATATATATATATATATATATATATATATATATATATATATATATATTAATGTATATATATATATATATATATATATATATATATATATATATATATATATATATATATATATATATATATATATATATCCATCATCCAATCCTACATTCCCCCATGAGGAGCGCAGGCCTAAGCAGTTGGTCCCGACATTTAAGATGAGAATGACCAACCTCACTCATCCCTGAGTGGCATTACGTTTTTTTTTTTTAATCTTTTTTTTTTTTATGTGTCCGACTCGGCATAGGCCTCACAGCCTGTTCCCAATGCCCAGAAGTCCTCCTACATTCCATACACCCCTACATGCCACCACTTCGACGCACTCACCGTTCATATTGAGTACATGCTAAGGCTGTCTCATACGGGACTGGTGTATTGGTCTTAGCAGTGGTATTTTTACGACATGTCAGCGGGTCTTCTTGTAGACTAGTAAAGTCTGATCTAATGAAATTCAAATCCTTAAACCGTTCCCTGCCCCAGCGGGCATTTGAACCTGGGGCCAGCAGGACTGTAGCACCAGTCGAACAGGGCAGTACTCCCGAGGTGGATGGCAAGCTAGAGATAGGGAGAGTTGGAGCTCCCGTTTCACCAGCCCTTAGGACTTGAGCCTGACCATCTCCCTTTGCTGAACATTTTCAGTGCATTCATTTACACAGAGAGTAGGCCAGCGCTCTCTTAATACCTCACCTTCAACTGTCTTCATACTACATGTGCATGACATATCACACCTTCTATTCACTCTCTTTAGAAAAGGCCGCTGCAATGTTACTATTAAATGAGGTGGTACCTCTGATTGCCACCACCGGCAGGAGAGGGATTACGCCACAGGGTCCTCCCGGTCGCCATCAAGTGACTGTGCCGGCAGCGACTGTTGCAATTTCCGGTAATGCTCGTCAGCGGAGAAGTGAAAGTGCGGCTTTATTCTTCACCAACATCCTCGGCCTTAGCACAAATTTAAACTCAGTTCATTTTTTCATTCAGTCCATATCCCCTTTGGCTCTTTTCCTCACAGAACCACAAATCTCACCCTCTACTGGTATATCCCCATTTCGTTTTCCCGGTTACCATCTCCACAAAGTATTGTACTTTGCACTTCACCTACACACTTGGTTTCATTCCATCGTGGCTTTTCCGCATTTCACCTACACACGTGGTTTCCTTCCCTTGTGGCTTTTCCCCACCTTGTTCTCATACTTAGCATCGCTACTAGTGCTGCTACCAATAGTATTCAATTTCTCATCCCTCCTCATCCGTACTAGTGCCGCTTCCAATAATATTCGATTTCTCTTCCCTCCTCACCTGTACCAATGCCGCTACCAGTAATATTCAATTTCTCTTCCCTCCTCACCTGTAGTGGTGCGTAAACCAATCAAATTTGCCTATTCAGGTGACCTAGGTTTACTGGTGCTCCGCCTACCTCATTAAGGGCCTTAAAACTGAACGGGTGACCTAGCCTTTTCTTTCTCAACTTCACCCGGCTGACTACCTGCCTTGCTCTGTGTCTCCCCTGGTAAACCTGGCCACATGGTACGACTTTACATATACAATACAAGTAGACACATCAGCTCAGCACTCCCCGCTCCACACTAAATTCATTGCCCATATTTTAGTCTGTAACTATTTATCTATTTAATTGATCTACACATGCTATAAAGTAACTGCCTTGTACTACTCTGAAGTCATGCAGTAACTCTGTATTGTTCCAAGTCAATAATCACTGCCCTGTCTATTTCCTCCCAGCACATTTTTGTTTATCTATCCTTACCATTTGCCTTGGTGTAACCCCTAGTAAAATATCTCCATAACCAAAAACGCTACAATATCAACAAAATCGCATAATTTTCATTATTTTTCTACTACTAGCTGTCAGTGATTTTTTTTTTTCAGGTTAGAAGTGACTTGTTGGACTGAAGGGGTTACATACAGATATCACTAACCCATCTCACTACAGCAGGTGTCCCCTAAGGGTGGGGGTACACTTGCTCCAAACATGTTATCGGCAAAAGGAAATGAGGCTCACGGGTCCGTCCAACTTTCACACTGGGGTATTACAGATGCCTTAACCTGGTGCTACGTTTCATATTGCCGATTGCACGTTCCAGCCAAATGGCCGTACCCTAAAATAAAACATTGTGGAGGCAAGAAGGATTTCCCACTGGTATATGTCACCTGTTTCAAGGTGTTACATAGTGCAAGGCTTACCTATCGCTTTCACTGATATCTTCACCACCGTTGCCTGGAGGTGACATTACTAAAACAATGAATTATGTCACATGAACCAATGGATAAACATACACACAAAAATATCCATGGCTCAATCATGTAAGGTTTTTATTAATTTTTTATTAACTTCATTTGGTCGTTACAAGATTACTGTCTGGCCTCTATGCCTTACAATTCTGTCTTATCATTTTTAAATAGCAATGCAGACTGCCTTTTATGCCTTTAACTACAATTACTTTATTTTCCAGCTTATTCTTGCAATGCCCATACGACGTCACGCAGCTTAGAAGAGAATCCTAGTAGTTAGTGATAATAACAATTAAATACAGTAAATACATATATAAGAAGCATCTAAATCTACATTTAGTAACGTTTCTGCTAACCTGTTTAGAAGTAGTAAAAATAAACCCTTTAACGCACAATGATTATAAAGGCTTGATAAATTGACCCTTATACTGATTATAATATTAATAGCCTAATCACTGTTTTTACCATAAAAGATGTTACTAAACATCTTATAAATTATAATGCACTACGTATCACCAACCCCGCACAAAACATAGCGATATGAACGTCTTTTGCCCGATGATGTCTTATGTCACCTTTTTATTGATACCTTCAACTTAAAACCTCAAACGATTACATTAAAGAGAGTCGTCCTCAAGCAATTACATTCAGTTTAAGAAAAAACTCAAATAGTTGCATTGACCTTAATTAAAATCTCAATTACGTTCAACTTAAGAGAAGGTCAGGAATCTACATTTAAGAAAAATCAATGAACCAAGTCAAATAGGGAAAGCCCCAGGAACTAATGGAGTGTGTGGTGAAATTCTGAAGCATGGGAGGGGGGAGGAGATTGTAGTGGAATGGATGTGGAAGATATGCGGATTGGCCTGGGAATAAGGTAGATTCCCGGAGGATTAGAGGTCAGGTATAATTATTTCCCTGTTCAAAGGAACAGGGAAAAAAGAATGTGTGGTAATCATAGGAGCATATGTGTTCTTAGTGTAGTATGAAAAGTATATGGTGGGCTGCTTGTTGACAGAGTTGAGGAAATAACAGGAATTACTTGTAGAAGAACAGGGAGGTTATAGGAAGGGAAGAGATTGTGTAGATCAGCCATTTATCCTCAGGTCTTTAGTGGAAAAGTTTCTACAGAATGGAAAGGAGTTGTATAAGGCCTTCATGGATTTGGAGAAAGCATGTGACAGGGTGGATAAGCAAGGAATGTGGAAAGTATTAAGGATATATGGAGTAAATGGGAAGTTATTGAATGCCGTGAAAAGTATGTATGATGGTGCGAAGGCTGCAGTCCGTGTGAGTAGTGAACTGAGTGAAGTTTTCTATCTGAATATTGGACTGAAACAGAGATGTGCCATGTCTCCATGGTTGTTCATTCTGTTTATGGATGGTGTTATAAAAGAGATACCAGTTAGGGCAGTGGATGTTGGAGTGACCATAATGAGAGAGGGCAGCATTTGGACATTTCCTGTACTGTTGTTTGCAGATGATGCTGTATTGTTAAGTGAAGGCAAAGGGGAACTGTATGGCTTGGTGAATGAGTTTGGGAGCGTGTGTAAGAAGCGGAATGGAAAGGTGGATGTAGGGAAGTGTAAAGTTACGGTCTTCGAGAGGGATGGAGTCACGGAATGTACAGTTAGGTTGGATGATGAGGAAATGGAGAATTTGACTGCATTTAAGTACTTGGCTAGTGCAATGAGTAAGGATGGACGTTTGAAAGATTGAAGTGCTTGAAAGGATACAACAAGGAAGAAAGGTTGCTGGTTCTTTGAAGGCAGTGATAAGAAACAGGGAAGTGAGCATGGAAGGGAAAAATTCGCTGAACGACAGTAATGTGATATCATCTATAATGTATGGAAGTGAAGCTTGGGCCTTGTTGGAAGGACACAAGTGAAGAGTGAGAGCAGTGGAAATTAGTTATTTGAGAGGAACATATAGAGTTACATGCAGAGGCAGACTGACAAATGAGGAAGTGAAGGATTATTGTGGTGTGGATGTGGATGTGATAGAAAGTATTAAAAGGAATACACTGAGGTGTTTTAACGATGTGAAGAGGATGGAAAGCGAGAGACTAACAAGGGAAGTGTATGTGAGTGAGGTGCAGGGGGAAGAGGGAAGGGTAGGCTGAGGATGTGATGAAGGGACAGAATGGAGAGGTATACGAGAGAGAGGGGTTTGAGCTCAGAGGAGGGCAGTGAAATGGCAGGGGACAGGGCGACATGGAGGCGATTTGTTTGTGACCATCCCTTTCGGGATTAAGGCATTTGACAACAGGTAGATAAAACCCCTCTTAATGAGGGTTTGAAACAAAAAAACAAGAATACAATGAAAAGAAGTCATCGTAGTGAAGGTATTAACCTCATGAACACCATGGCCACTTATCCACTTTACCACCCAAACACAAGTGTACTACCCCACCAGTTAAATGGTACACAGCATTGTATAAATGTAAGTCATACACACAGACAAGCACTAAGTTACCGTGGTGATGAACAAGAATCATACGAGCAGAACTATTATCCCATTACGAGATGTTACATGGCGTTACAAATAGATGATACTCACAAGCACTAAGTTTCACAGGGGATGAACGGGAATCACATATACTCTAAAACACCCGTCACACAGTCACGATAATCATCACGATAGCGCTACTAATAGCGTTGTAGTGCTATTGTGATGCTTCCTCGTGGTCTGTCCTGACGTAACGTGACGGTCTTAGCACATTACTGGGCTGTCACGAAAAGTTTATGCTTGCACAAAAAAATCCGGAAACTTGACAAATTTTGTACCCAACGTAGCACTGTCGTGACGTTATCATGACGTGCTTTGCTCCATCATGATGCTACCGTGATCGTCGTGGGTCCGTCGTGAGGTAATCGTAATGAAAAACCGTTTCGACGGCGTCATGACAGCGCTATGACCGTCACAACAGCGTCACAACAGACTCAGGTTTGCATCAAAACAGAGCTAACAATTCTGATCGTTGTTTGACAGTTCAGAATAATGCATCACGATGGCCCTAACAATGCGTCACGTTAATGCAGCATGTATGAAAGCGTCATGACAGAGCTACGTAGTCGTAGCATCGGCTGCGACTTGGCAACTGCACAGGCACACGTGGCAGAGCAGAGTCACTGCACCAACGGGCCGCTTATCAGTCCAATGTCTGCCTTCGTGCTGTCCACGCTCTCAAGACCACCCATCACACGCCCACACCCACCATCCCCTGCATACTACGATGTTCAACAGGGAATCAAAGCCATATTAGTGTCCAGAGACGTGCACCAGTGAGAAGATGCCCCGCGTCAAGCAACTACATCACGCACCAAACAAGCATGAAAGATGGAAAACGTTCGTTTGACAGAAGAACTGATTGATGCGGAGCAGGACGACAATGTAGAAGAGGAGAGGAACAAACTCTAACAGAAAACTTGGAAGGACATGCAGGAGGAGGAAGTGGGGGTCATGCTCCCACCACACAAACGTCCCGATCAACTTGCCCACAGGGCGGATGAGCTGGGCATCCAGGACGGCCATTAACCACCCATCCCACCCAGAAACAACTCGGTCGCCGGTTCATCACAAGCTCCAAAAGGAAGGCAACCAAAACTACGAACGGCAACGAGTCAAGCAGCTCGGAGAAGGCAGATGAAAGCCAGGTCCTCGTATCAAAGTGGCCATGGAGAATCAACCTCACCGTTGAACAGGAGCGTGATATCGTTAACTGGCTTCAATAGAACGACATATTCTACGACAAGAAGTTGATCAGCTACAAAGATGTGGAGAATAAATCCCATCTGCTGGAGAAGAAGGCAGCAGAACTCAACGTGCATGGTGAGTAAAATATGTAAATCAATATTTATTATTTTTATTCCGAACTGTGATCTTTGACAGAATCAACCATCAGGACATTTTTTTGCTGTATAAATGTTGTGTCGAGCTGTAAAAGCCAATTTTGTGCCTTAGTAACGTTATACTACAACATTATACTATATAATATTTTATATATATATATATATATATATATATATTGTATAATACTATACAGGTATATATGCTATATATACTATACAGTATATACATTATACACTATATATATATATATATATATATATATATATATATATATATATATATATATATATATATATATATTGTATAACACTATACAGGCATATATGCTACATATACTATATATATATTATACACTGTATAAATATATATATATATATATATATATATATATATATATATATATATATATATATATATATATATATATATATATATATATATATATATATTCTCCTTTCGGCTCTCCCCTTATGGGTCGCCACAGTGGATCACCCGTCTCCATCTTACTCTGTCCCCTGCAAGCATCTTCTCTTACACCTACCACCCACATGTCCTCCTTCACATCCATAAACCTTCTCTTTGGCCTTCCTTTCTTTCTCCTGGTTGGTAACTCCATTTCCAGCATCCTTCTCCCGACATACTCCTCATCCCTCCTCCGCACGTCCAAACTATCTCAGTATCGCCTCTCTAGCTTTGTCCCCAAACTAACTTACGTGCGCTGTCCCTCTAATATGTTCATTTCTAATTTTGTCCAACCTCGTCACTCCTAGTGAAAAACGCAATATCTTCAATTCTGCTACCTCCAAGTGTGCCTCCTGTCTTTTTGTCAGTGGTACTGTCTCCATTCCGTACAACATGGCTGGCCTCACTACAGTCTTATAAACTTTCATTTCTGCAGAGACCCTTCTGTCACAGATCACTCCTGTCACCTTTCTCCACCCACTCCATCCCGCCTGCACTCTCTTTTTTACCTCTCTACCACACTCTCCGTTACTTTGTACAGTTGACAAGTATTTGAATTCATCTACCTTTGCCACCTCTACATCTCTTTCATTAACACACATGTACTGAGTCTTGTTTCTGCTTACTTTCATTCCCCTTCTTTCCAGTGCATATCTTCATCTCTCAAGCTCTGCCTCAGCTTCTTCCCGGCTCTCACTACATATCACAATGTCGTCCGCAAACATCATTGTCCACGAAGGTTCCTATCTAATCTCATCTGTCAGTCTGCCCATCACCATTGCAAACAAGAAGGGGCTCAAAGTCGATCCTTGATGCAGTCCCACCTCCACTTTGAAACCCTCAGTCATTCTTACAGCACATCTCACTGCTGTTACACTCTCGTCGTACATGTCCTTCACCACCCTCACGTACTTCTCTGCCACTCCTGACTTTCTCATACAGTACCACAGTTCCTCTCTCGGTACCCTATCATAAGCCTTCTCCATGTCTATAAACACACAATGCAACTCCTTTTGGCCTTCTCTGTACTTCTCCATCACCATTCTCAAAGCAAATATGGCGTCTGTAGTACTTCTCCCTGGCATGAAACCAAATTGCTCCTCGCAGATCCTCACTTCTCTTCTCAACCTAGCTTCCACCACTCTTTCCCATATCTTCATTGCATGGCTGATCAGCTTTATACCTCTGTAGTTGCTTCAGCACTGCACATCACCCTTGTTCTTGAAAATCGGAACCAGAATAGTTTTTCTCCACTCCTCCGGCATCCTCCCACCCTCCAGGATTTTGTTAAACAATCTGGTAAGCCACATCACAGCCATCTCTCCTAAGCTCCTCCATGCTTCCACTAGTATACCATCTGGGCCCACTGCCTTGCCATCCTTCATCCTCTTCATGGCATTCCTCACTTCCTCTCTGCTGAGCTCTTGCACTTCCTGACTCACTACCTCCAACTCTTCCAACCTTCCCTTTCTCATATTTTGTATATTCATCAACTCTTCGAAATATTCCTTCCACCTTCTTAGTACACTCTCCTCACTTATCAGTACATTGCCATCTGCATCCTTTATCATTCTGACATGCTGCACATCCTGCCCAGCTCTGTTTCTCCACCTGGCTAATACCATTTATATATCATATATTTAGGGATATATATAGGGCAGTACTCCCAAGGTGGATGGAAAGCTGGAGACAGGGAGAGCTGGAGCTCCCGTTTCATCAAACCGTGGGACCATCCCCCTTAGCTCAAAATTTTCAGTGTTTCAGTAACACAGAGAGTGGGCCATCGTGCTCTCCAATACAAGTTTCTCTAACTGTGAACACCAATCTATATGCACTGTACACACTACATTTCCTTTTCAGAATTAAAAAGAAAAAATAGCACACAATAACCTGGCCTCTGAGTTCCCAAGGGGGGGGGAACCTTAAATGCCTCCATCCATCCCTCTCCCGGTGACGACTCAGCGAGATACGTGGAACCACTATCTGACTCCTTCATTTCCGCAACATTCGAGGCCTATCCTCTAACTTTCTCTCTGTCGAACACCACCTCTCCTCCTTTAAACCTCACCGTTTCTTCCTGACAGAGACTCAGCTGTCTGAGGCAACTGACAGCAAACCCTCCTACTTTCTACTCATTTCAAAGCCAGAAGTGGGTGTTGTGTATATATATGCAACAACTTATCTTACTCTCATATTCCTGAACTTGATTCTTCTGAATTCTCTACTCTTTGGCTTCGGCTTTCCTGTCATTCTCTGACTACAGTAAATATATCTGCGCTGTTTACTTATCTCCTAATTCTACTGACGATGAGAAATTCTTCGAATGTCTTACTTCTACGACGGAATGCATTCTGTCCACTTCTCCTTTTTCTGAAATCTCCATTCTAGGAGATTTCAGTGTTCACCACCACCTTTGGCTCTCCTCTCATTTCACTGATCCACCTGGTGATCAAGCCTACATCTTTTCTATCCTTAATGACCTAGAGCAGCTTGTACAGCACCCTACCCGTATCCCTGATCACCTTGGAGAGAGCTTCAACATACTTGATCTCTTCCTTACAACTAATCCTTCTGCTGAAGCTGTTAATCTTTTCTCTCCGTTGGGCTCCTCCAATCACAATCTTATTACCTTAACCTGTCCTATCGCTCCGGTATGGCCTGTGGACCCTCCAAAGAAATGTCGACTGTGGCACTTGGGAGGTGCAGATTGGAAGGCCATCAGGCAGTACTTCTTTGATTTTCCCTGGAATGATTGTTGCTTCCATGGCTGGGAGCCATCTGAGCGTGCCTTGCGCATTACGGAGGTTATTCTCTCGGGCATGGAAGCATACATTCTCTTCTAATATCCTTTGACTAATACATGAAAGCCTTGGATTAATCACGCTTATTCTAATGCTGTCCGCAACAGGGAGAGGGTCTATAAAAGGTACCAGAGCCAACCCACCCCTGAATCACATCTTGATTGTTTCTGCACGGAATCATGCAAAGTCTTTTCTTCTCTCTGCGAAAAATAATTTCATCCATACTAAATGCTCTCAACTCTCCAACTCGAATTCTTCCCGCTCCTTCTGGCACCTTGTCAAAAACCTTTCTAACAACTTTACCTCATCATCCTTTCCTCCTGTTTTCTACTCTGATGGCTCTGCAGCTATATCTTCTACTGATAAAGCAGATCTCTTTGCTCAGACTTTCTCTTCCAATTCCACTTCAGATGATTCCAGTGCTGTTCCTCCATCACTTTCCCCCTCTGACTTCCTCATGGCTGACATTGAAACTTCTTCAGCTGATGTATTTTTTGCCATCACTGACCTTAATACTAACAAGGAATATAGGCCTGATGGAGTCCCTTCTGTTGTCCTCAAGAACTGTGCTTCTGTGCCTACACCCTGCCTAGGTAAACTCTTTTGCCTTTGTCTATCAACTTGTACCTTTCCTTCTTGCTGGAAGTTTGCTTTCATTCAGCCAGTCCCAAAGAAGGGTGACCATTCCCAACCCTCTAACTATTGTCCAATTGCTTTAATATCCTGTGTCTCAAATTTTTTTAAGTCAGTTATTAACCCGCCCCATCCCGTCGACGTATGGGTACGTTGCAACGATTTGCATTTGCCAGTCCCGGCGACGTACCAGTACGTCGTGCAATTGCAAGATCCCTAATTTGCACAATTTTCAATTTTCGCACGTGATTTTTCTTATGTATACACGGGACACCTTCCTCTATTCCTCTACAAGATGCCAAGCAGGGACAATGCCTTACACTGCATAACCTCCCCCCTCCCCCCCTCATGCCATTGTCTTGGCAAAGGACCTGTTACCAGTGACCTGGCTAGTAAAGATATTCAGGGCCAGAGTGATTCCCCAATCGATGACAATGTGGAGGACAATGTTTACATAGCATTAGAAGAAGAAACAGTCAGAAAAGAAATAAAGATCAGGTAATGTGGCAAAAATAGGTCAGGTATGGTGATTAGTTAGTGAGTGAAACAATGCTTATAATGCCTTTATTACTGCTTGAAAACCAATATACTCTCATACTACATATACATTCGTACCAAGTAAATAAATAAATACCGTTTATGAGTGGATAAAATAGTTACCCTCCCATAGAACTCGTTTTCTTTGGAGGCAGCATGTTAGAAAACCCACTCAGGTAAGGAGGAACTCCTACCTGGATTGGGCACTTTAAACCTCCGGTGAGCGATTTCTCTATGAATTTTCGATGTTTCTCACCAAAAGCGAAGGTTTTAACCAAAAAAAAAAAATTCGAAAATACCTCAGGACTGGGGGATGTCGGAGGTGCGGAAAACCTCGGGACGTGACGGGTTAACACAAAAATTTTAAACCATCTTTCCTATCACAACCTCCTTTCTGATTGTCAGTATGGGTTCCGTCAAGGATGCTCCACTGGCGATCTTCTCATCTATCTTTCAGACTCCTGGTCATACTCGTTTCGGAACTTTGGTGAAATCTTTGCCACTGCATTTGGTATCTCAAAGGCTTTCGATCGAGTCTGGTTAAAATTTTTAATTTACAAACTGCCCTATTACGGTTTGTATTCTTCTATCTGTGCCTTCATCTATAGCTTCCTTTCTGTTATTTCTGTAGCTGCTGCTGTAGACGGCCATCTCTCTTCTCCTAGACCTATTAACTGTGGTGTTCCTGAGGGCTGTGTCCTATCACCAACTCTCTTCCTTTTGTTAATCAAAACCCTTCTAAGCTGTACATCTAACCTTATCCACTCATACGCTCATGATTCCACCCTTCATCTTTCCATTCGGTTCTTGCAATGTCCATCTTATCTGTTACTTCAACAAACAAGGGATGAGGCTATGGCACACCTAATGCCTGACTTGGTTCGTATCTCTGACTGAGGTGAAAATAGTCTTGTTTATAATGCATCAAAGACTCAGCTTTTACACCTATCACCCCAACATAATCTTCCACAGGAGTACCCACTAATGTTTAATAATGTCCAGCTCAATCCTGCATCATCCTTGAACATGCTTGGGGTTTCATTCACTAGGGATTTATTTTGGAAAGATCCTATTGCATCTCTTGTAATATCTGCTTCCAAGAGACTGGGCGTGCTAACCCGACTCCGTACCTTTTTTATCCCTGCTCAGTTGTTGACTTTATGCACGGATTTTATTCGCCCATGTGTAGAGTACAACTCTCATATGTGGGAAGGCTCCCCATGTACAGCTCTTCTTAATAGGGTGAAGTAAAGCTTTTCGTCTCATTAACTCTCCTTCTCTTACTGGCTCCCTTCAACCTGTATCTTCACCACACTTTTGCATCTTTATTTCTTTTCTATCGCTGCTTCACTCGTCACTGCTCCTCTGAACTGTCTGCTTACATCCCTCCACCTCTTCGTCAGATGCGTAGCACCCGTCTAGAAACAAAGTCCCATCCCTTTTCTGTCCAACTCTCTAATGCAAGAGTTAACCGTTACTCCCAGTCCTTCATTTAAGCAACAGGTCAACTCTGGAACTGTTTCCCTGTCTGTATTTCCTACTTCCTATGATCTCCAGTCTTTCAAACGCAATGCGTTCAGACATACCTAATTGAACGGTTCTTAAATTTGGCTCTCTTCTGTATTGTTTTTGTTTTTCTTCTTGGAAGGAACAGTTAGCAGGCTTCTGGCCTTTGGTTGCTTCCTTGTTGCGCTTATATATATATATATATATATATATATATATATATATATATATATATATATATATATATATATATATATATATATATATATATATACATACACACACACACACTGTATAATTTTGTCCAGAATTATTTTCTTTCTTTTGTCACAGATTAACGTATGGGATGTATTCATCTAATAGGAATTATTTCCGTTGTGTTTTTACTGGATACTTCTGTGTGTGTTTATTGTGCATTGTAATGTGGCTGTGCTCCAATATGACTGTTGCGTTAGTTTATGGCCTCATCTTATTTTCCCAGTGATGCAGTTGTGACCTGCTTTCCTTCTGTCTTCCATTTAAGTTAACTAGTTGAGGACTTGGATAGACGAGATGCGAACCAGATTCGGACGAATTTGTGCAACACGCTGTGGCCAGGTGGCTGTGCTGGATGAGCTGACTGAGAGGGACAAGTGGATATATACCTCCTTCCAGTTCCTGTGGCCACACATTGTGCGTTGCCCCAGCCATCAGTCAAAGGTAAGTGATACTGGGGATAAAAACAATATTTTGCTGCTACTAATTTATTAATATAAATACATGTACAGTCGGCCTAAGAAGTGACGGCGGAGTATCCAGAAGTTTTCGGTCAGCGATAGTGCATATACTCTTCCTTATATCTCTACGAGGTGAAACCTAATACGTAAAATTGTTACAAAAAACAATAAATCAATGCCAAAGTACCTGTATATTTCAAAATTGTAGGAAGCAGTCCGTTAGTTGCAATAATAGGAAATCCTAAACGGAACTAATTTAAATTTCACAACTATCGCTCAGGGACAGTCAGGAATATTTTGTGGAGTTCAAACCTAGTATAGTAAAACGCAATAATTTTTTAGTAGCGTAAAACTGAACAAAAGGGAGCTTCAATAAACAATTAAAATTAGTAATTATTATTTATAAAGTAATTTCCGTTACAGTACTATGGACTAATTTAGTCATTTATTTCCGTTTCCAATTTCCCCATGAACGACGACAGAAGGCGGGAAAGCGGCGTAAACCAGTAAGCTATTTTAAATGTTTCGATCAACACGCACGAAAGGAGATAACATTTACTCAAAGACATGCAGTTATTATACTGCCTTTGGCCAGTTTTCCTTTAAGAAAAATCTCTGGATTACTTAATATAAGGCAGAGGGCTATCGGTGAAAGAAGTATAAAAAAAAGAACCTCGAAATTTGCATAGAGTCGGAGCTTCTTGGAGAATGCTAACTTGTCGTAGTCTGATATCCTCAGTGCATAATCATTTAGCAAGAGTAATAAAATGCAGAGGTTCATAAACAAATCATTGAGTTCTAAACTTCCAAATCAGCATTTTCTGTTCAGCAGGACATTACAGTTTATTTAAAAAGACAGATATTAATCAAAAGATGGAGTAGAAAGTGCGTGCTTTTGCTTTTGCAAGAATTTATGAACTCATGTTTTGGTCCTGTTTATTGCCTGGTGTAAGAGAAAAATGCAAAATCCGTCATACCTCCTTACAGCTAAAAATTAATTTTGCATCAATTGGTAATAAAGTTGCTAATTATAGTTATTACTGGCGGAAGGAAGACGGAATAAGAGGCAGTATGGTCTTGCTGCTACCGCAGGTAGGGCATCGTTACTAAGAATAATTTCATTGTTATGGCTTCCTTATTGTTGCTGTATCATCACCATAGCATTTGAAAATAAGGCAGTGTATTGCATTCACAAGAATTTTCCTTAACTGGTCTTCAAAACTAGAGCATCTGTATTTGAAATCCTGGGAAAAATAAATCAGGAACACGGAGTTATAGGCCTCCTGCCCACTGCGCGCGGAGTAATACATTTCACATTCATTCAAATCGGGAAAGGTAACTAAATGTTAACTTCTAAATCTAATATACTGTATCACTGCCTCCCGTTATTCATTTAACATCATTCTTAGCGCGATGTGATATATATTTTATTTGATATGATGTGATGAAGGCATTGAATGTTTACCTTATATTCACTGTTTTCATTGAACTTATGGCAGTGCAGAGTGACCGAAGCAATTTGAAATTCTGCCATCACTTCTTGGGGCGACTGTACATATATATTTATGATTCATTTGTTCTTTCACCAGAAATTCTCTGTAGTCAGGAAGGAGCAGGCAGCGCGGCCATCGACATCCTCGAGTCAGGATGTGCAAATGGTCGAGGACAAGGCGAGCCAGGAAATCAGTGCTGTCAAACCACCTGTCGTCCATTCTCTGCCCACCTCCAGACCCTCGTCATCGATGGCATCGTCATCATTGGCTGCATCTCCAGCAGACGAATCCCAAGACCTAGGGAAGGTAGGAAAAATGCACATTACCTTTCAACATATTGTTATACTACACAGTATCTTTTGTTCCGAGATATGTATAGTCATCCAAAAAAGTCGTGTCTTCTTTCCGAACCCCGCAAATATTCGAACAGATAAGTCGAAGCAGAAGGGGTAGCTTCACAAGTCTGGCAACTGTGTCAGACCAGACGGTGGTAGTAGTAGTAGTAGTTGTTCCCTAGGTAGTCTGGCCGAACAGCCCCGAGTCCCTTAGGAAGGCCATGGCCGAGACCGGGGTTTCCCACAGAGCTCTCAAAGAGTGTATGTAGTGTTGTTGGCATAGGTGATTGTGTGCAATGCAGTCTTCCATAATGTGCTTAATAGTATAGGGTGCTGTGTTGCATCCTGGACAGGCATCAGCGACGGAGTCATCCAGCCTCTTCTGGTAGCTTAAGAGGGCTGGATGGTGCCCACATCTCAGCCTGGCCAGGTGGACCCTGTCCTCACGAGGAAGATAGGATTCAGAAGGGTGGATGTCAGGAGGCCGTGTATGCAGCTATGTGTTGTCTTTGACTGAATGGAATGGCGAGTGATCTGAGTGTGGATATGCTTCTGGAAGCTGGTCTGAGGTGGGCGAGGGGGGAGAGATGACAGTATTTGTGTATGGTATCGTGTGCTCGGTGTTGTTTTGATGTTCCTTGGTGTGGGTGGATGTGCTGCCATGTACTGTAGTGGATGTTGTGGGTTTGTGGAGGCTGCAGCAAGAAACTGGGTGCCTCTCATGTCTAGGTGATCCTTGACTTTGAGGACTTTGGTTTCTTGATGTAGGTGGTCTGTGGCTGTAGTAGTTGTGCAGCCTGTGATTATTTTTAGGCTCTTGTTCTGTATGGTCTGTAGAGTGTTGTAGTTTGTTTTGGTCAGGTTAGAAGCCCAGGCAGGGCTTGCATAATTCATCACTGAACGTATGTATTGTTTGTATACTGTGGTGGTGGTTTCTTTGTTGTGTCCGAATGTTGTATGGGCAAGTGACCTCAAAGCATTGAGTCTTGGTGTTATTTAATTTTTAATGTTTGTGATGTGTTGTTTAAATGACATTGATGTATTGTTACACCAAGGATTTTGTGTGTGTGTGTGTGTGTGTGTGTGGTAGTGGAGTGTTGTTTATGGTGAGGTGTGGGATGTGACTGTGTTCTGCTGTCCAGTTTGTGAGAAGAGTCACTGTAGATTTGGCTGGGGCTATTTTGAGCCTGATTGTGGTGAACCATTCGTACAGTGTGTTGAGGTAAGGTTGAATGATGTGTGCAGCTGTGTTTGCGTTTTGGTGTGTACATGTAAGTGTTATATCATCTGCATAGGAAGCTATGCGTATCTGTGGTGTGTGGGGTGTGGGTACATCGTGAATGTATAGATTAATGAGTGTAGGGGACAAAACAGATCCTTGGGGGACGCCGTTCGTGAAGTTTCTGATGTTAGAAGACTGACCGGCAAATGTTACGTGTGCACATCTGCCTGCTAAGTAGTTTGCCAGCCATCTTTTTGTGTTATTGTGCATGTTTGTGTTGAGTATTTTGTTTGTGAGGTTGCAGCGGGGATGGCATCAAAAGCTTTGCTAATGTCTAGCGTGACTAGGAGTGTTCTGTGTGGTGGCCTAGCTGAATTCATGCCATCGAAAACTCTCTGTGTAAGGTCTGTAAGAAGGGTGTTTGTGGAGTGTAGTGGCCTAAAGCCATGTTGTGACTGGGCTAGGGGAATGTGAGGTGTGACTAGTTGTAGTAGACGGTGGTGGCGGTGAGTGGTTTGGGGGTGGAGGTTGGGTAATGAAGGATGTGTGTGCTGTAGTTGTTGCTGGCAGTGTAGTCTAGCATTACACCGCATAGTAAAGGTGCTAAATGTGATATTACACATGATTTAATACCTGTAAATAATGAAATGTATCGTCAACCGGAAATAATGCCTAGATCGTGTAGCCAATCAAACGTTAAATGAAACGACGAGGTGCAACCCCGCCCCCTCCCCACTTTCCTGCCACACCCCTTCTGCCGGGTATCAACAAGCCACATGACGTCGGAATAAAAGACAGAAAGCTGTGTTTTTACAGTATGTTTACCGTCTGAACATGGCAGGATATATTGTATATATACCATGTGTGGTGTGGCAGACGTATGCGGTGCCTTCACAGTAATAACAAGAAAAGCATTCCACAAGTGGTTAGTGTTTTGGTAAAGGGGCGAAGGAAACCCATAGATATAAATAAGTCTAGATGCCGCATGGCACTACTTGAGATGCGTCTGCCCGGCCGCCATCTTGGAACGGTCGAGGCAGACTATGTCGTGTTCCTGACAATGGGCAAAGCTTACTAACATTTACCTAGAAATGCCGCAACACTGCTGCTTTTGGGTGTAGAAAGCGTCGGAATATATCAAGAGTGACACCGATAGCACGAGCGGCTCAACTGTCTGGTTATGAAAACGTACTTCAGTTGCATCCCTATCCCCCGAAAGGAGGATGGTGGGTTGTAGAAGGGAAATTTAAACCTGCAGTCCACCGAGTTCACGTTTCAGATGCACCAGGAACCACAACCATTACTACCACAACAACAACCACCACCACCACCACAATAACCACCACCACCACCACAATAACCACCACCACCACAACAACAACCACCACCACCACCATAACAACAAAAATCACCACCACCACCACCACCACAACAACAACAACCATCACCACCACCACAACAACAACCATCACCACCACCAACACCACCACCACAACAACCATAACAACAACAACCACCATCACCACCACAACAACACACCACCACCACAACAACAACAACAAAAACCACCACCACCACCACCACAACAACAACCACCATAACCGCCACCACCATAACAACAACCACCACCACCACCATAACAATAACAACAACCACCGTAACAACATCAACCACCACCACCACCACCACAACAGCAACAACAGCCACCACCACCATAACAACCTCCACCACAATAACAGCAACAACCGCCACCAGCACCACCACACCAAAACAACAGCCACCACCACAACAACACCAGCACCACCACCACAACAACACCAGCACCACCACCACAACAACAACAACGACAACTATCGCCACAACAACCACCACCACAACCACCACCACAACCACCGCCACCACGTGTTACTAGGGGGTGCGCCATTTGTGTAATTTTTATTATGTAAACCTTACACAATAAAATTTGTAAATCAATCATCAACCACTACCATCACAATAACCACCACAACAACCACCACAAAACCGAACACCACCATCACCACAACCACCATCAAAATAAAAACCACCACCACAACAACCATCACCACAGCAACCACCACCACAACCACCACCACAACCACCACCACCACAACCACCACCACAACAACCACCACCACAACAACCACCACCACAACAACCACCACCACAACAACCGTCACAACAACCACCACCACCGCAACAAAATCCACCACAACAACAACCACCGCAACAAAATCCACCACAACAACAACAACCACCACCACCACCACCACAACAACAAAATCCACCACAACAACAACAACCACCACCACCACCACCACAACAACAAAATCCACCACAACAACAACAAAATCCACCACAACAACCACCACCACCACAGGTGGCTGAAGAGTCACACTATCGTGACCATGAAATAGGATACAAAAACCCACACTGGCAGACGGAAACACTGCCAGTGTGGGTTTTTGTATCCTAACCACCACCACAACAACAACCACCACCACAACAACCACCACCACAACAACCACCACCACAACCACCACCACCACAACAACAACAACAACCACCACCACAACAACCACCACCACCACAACAACCACCACCACAACAACAACAACAACCACCACCATAACAACCACAACAACAACAACAACAACCACCACCACCACAACAACCACCACCATCACCACCACCACCACCACCACAACCACCACCACCACAACCACCACAACCACCACAACAACAACAACAACCACAACAACAACCACAACCACAACGACCACAACCACAACGACCACAACCACAACCACAACAACCACAACCACAACAACCACCACCACCACAACAACAACCACCACCACAACAACCACCACCACCACAACCACCACCACCACCACCACCACAACCACCACCACCACAACCACCACCACCACAACCACCACCACCACCACCACCACAACAACAACAACAACCACAACCACAACAACCACAACCACAACAACCACAACAACCACAACCACAACAACCACAACCACAACCATAACAACCACAACAACAACAACAACAACCACAACAACAACAACCACCACCACAACAACCACCACCACCACAGCAACAACCACCACCACCACCACCACAACAGCAACAACAACAACAACAACCACAACAATCACCACCACAACAACCACGACCACCACGACAACATCCACTACAACAACAACCACCACCACAACAACAACCACCACCACAACAACAACCACCACCACCACCACCACAACAACAACAACAACAACAACAACAACCATCACCACAACAACAACAACAACCACAACAACAACCATCACGACAACAACAACCACCACCACTACCACAACAACAACCACCACCACAACAACAACCACCACCACAACAACAACCACCACCACAACAACAACCACCACCACAACAACAACCACCACCACCACAACCACAACAACAACCACAACAACCACCACCACCACCACCACAACAACAACAACCACCACCACCACAACAACAACCACCACCACAACAACAACAACAACCACCACCACAACAACAACAACAACCACCACCACCACCACAACAACAACAACCACCACCACCACAACAACAACCACCACCACCACAACAACAACAACCACCACCACCACAACAACAACCACCACCACAACAACAACAACCACCACCACAACAACAACAACAACCACCACCACCACAACAACAACAACAACCACCACCACCACCACAACAACAACAACCACCACCACCACAACAACAACCACCACCACCACAACAACAACAACCACCACCACAACAACAACCACCACCACCACAACCACCACCACAACAACAACCACCACAACAACAACCACCACCACCACAACCACCACCACAACAACAACCACCACCACCACAACCACCACCACAACAACAACCACCACCACAACAACAACAACAACCATCACAACAAAAACCACCACCACCACCACAACAACAACAACCACCACCACCACAACAACAACCACCACCACCACAACAACAACAACCACCACCACCACAACAACAACCACCACAACAACCACCACCACAACAACAACCACCACCACAACAACAACAACCACCATCACCATCACCACCACAACAAAAATCACCATTATCACCACCACCACAAAAACAAAAACCACTATCACCACCACCACCATAACAGCAACAACCACCACTAACAATACAAAAACCACAATCACCACCACCACAACAAAAATCATCATCACCACCACCACAACAAAAACCACCATCACCACCACCCTAACAAAATCCACCGTCACCACCATAACCACCACCACAAAAATAACCACCATAACCACCACCACAACAATAACCACCATAACCACCACCACAACAATAACCACCATAACCACCACCACAACAATAACCACCATAACCACCACCACAACAATAACCACCATAACCACCACCACAACAATAACCACCATAACCACCACCACAACAATAACCACCATCACCACCTCCTCCACAACAACATTCATTCTCATATCTGAATTCCCTCTAAAACAAGCCCCACTATTACCTGCCTGACCGCCCCAAGATGGCGGCCACACATACGCACCGCTGCAGTACTGAAGAATGGGCGATGCGGCATTTAGGCTTATTTTTTTTTTTTTTTATGCGAGAAAGAAGGAACCAAAGGCCATGGCCTGCAGTAACAGTTCCCTCCAAGAGAAAAACAAAATACAATAGAGAGCCAAATTCAAGATCCGATCATTTTGAGATGCCTGGACACACTGCGTTTGAAAGACTGGAGATCATAGGCAGCAGGAAATACAGATAGAGGGAGACAGTTCCAGTGATGACCTGTTGCATAAATGAAGGACTGGGAGTAACGGTTAACTCTTGCATTAGAGAGTTGGACAGAAAAGGGATGAGAGTTTGCTGCCAGACGGGTGCTACGCACCCGTCGTGGAGGTGGAGTAATGCATGCAGACAGTTCAGAGGAGCAGTGACCATTAAAGTAGCGATAAAAAAAGAGATAAAGATGCATCAGTGTGGCAAAGAGACAGAGGTTGAAGGGAGTCAGTAAGAGGAGTAGAGTTAATGAGACAAAAAGCCTTTGACTCCACCCTATTGAGAAGAGTTGTATGTGGGAAGCCTCCCCACACATGTGAGTAGTACTCCACACAGGGGCGGATAAAACCTCTGTATAGAGTCAACAATTGTGCAGGGGTAAAGAAAGAACGGAGTCAGCTTAGCACACCCAATCTCTTGGAAGCAGATTTTACAAGAGATGTAATATGATCTTTCCAAGATAAGTCCCGAGTAAATGAAACCCCAAGCATGTTCAAGGATGATGCAGGATTAAGCTGAATATTATCAAAGATTAGTGGGTATACGTGTGGAAGATTTTGGTGGGTTGATAGATGTAAGAACTGAGTCTTAGATGCATTAAAAACAACAAGATTATTTTTACTCCAGTCAGAGATATCAGCCAAGTCAGACATTAGGTATGCCATACCCTCATCCCTTGTTTGTTGAAGTAACTGCTGAGATGGGCATTGCGGGAACCGAATGAAAAGGTGAAGGGTGGAGTCATCAGCGTATGAGTGGATAGGGTTAGATGTACGGCTTAGATCATTGATGAATAAAAGGAAGAGAGTTGGTGATAGGACAGAGCCCTGAGGAACACCACTGTTGATAGATCTAGAAGAACCATGGCCGTCTACAACAGCGGCTATAGAACGACCAGAAAGGAAGCTAGCAATGAAGGCACAGATAGAAGGATAGAAACCGTAGGAGGGCAGTTTGGAAATTAAAGATTTATGCCAGACTCGATCGAAAGCCTTTGAGATGTCAAGTGCAATGGCAAAGCTTTCGCCAAAGTCCCGAAAGGAGGATGACCAGGAGTCTGAAAGGTAGGTGAGAAGGTCGCCGGTGGAGCGTCTCTGACGGAATTCGTACTGACGATCAGAAAGAAGGTTGTGATAGAAAAGATGCCTTAAAATTTTTCTATTGAGAATTGACTAGAAAACTTTTGAAATACAGGATGTTAAAGCAATTGGACGATAGTTGGAAGGTTGGGAGTGGTCACCCTTCTTTGGGACTGGCTGAATGGGAGCAAACTTCCAGCAAGAAGGAAAGGTACAAGTTGACAGAAAAAGGCAAAAGAGTTTGCCTCGGCAGGGTGTAAGCACAGAAGCACAGTTCTTGAGAACAACAGGAGGGACTCCAACAGGCCCATATGCCTTGTTAGTATTAAGGCCAGTGAAGGCAGAAAATACATCAGTTGAAGAAATTTTAATGTCAGCCATGAAGAAGACAGAGACAGGAAGTGATGGAGGAACAGCACCAGAATCGTCTAAGGTGGAATTGGAGGAGAATATCTGTGCAAAGAGATCTGCTTTATCAGTAGAAGAAATATCTACAGAACCATCAGAGTAGAAAAGAGGAGGGAAGGATGATGAGGTAAAGTTGTTAGAAAGGTTTTTGGCAAGGTGCCAGAAGGAGCGGGAAGAATTCGAGTTGGAGAGTTGAGAGCTTTAAGTACGGATGAAATTATTTTTAGCAGAGCAAAGAACAAACTTAGCACGATTCTGGGCAGAAACGTAAAGATGTGATTCAAGGGTGGGTTGGCACCGGTACCTTTTGTAGGCCCTCTC
The DNA here is from genome assembly GCF_032717465.1 of Coenobita brevimanus. NCBI lineage: Eukaryota > Metazoa > Arthropoda > Malacostraca > Decapoda > Coenobitidae > Coenobita > Coenobita brevimanus. The sequence goes on from NC_136999.1 coordinate 18,066,891, forward strand.
CTTGTTGCGGACAGCATTAGAACAAGCGTGATTAAACCAAGGCTTTCTTGCGTTAGTCAAAGGATATGAGAAAGAAATGTATGCTTCCATGCCCGAGAGAATAATTTTCGTAATGCGCAAGGCACACTCAGATGGCTCCCGGCCATGGAAGCCATAATCATTCCAGGGAAAAAAAAAAAAGTACTGCCTGATGGCCTCCCAATCCGCGGCTCCAAAATGCCACAGACGACGTTTCCCTGGAGGGTCCACATTCCGCACCGGAGTGATAGGACAGGTTAAGGTGATAAGGTTGTGATCGGAGGAGCCCAATGGAGAGAAAAGATTAAGAATGTAAACAGATGGATTAGTTGTAAGGAAGAGGTCAAGTATGTTGGAGTTCTCTCCAAGGCAGTCTGGGATATGGGTAGGGTGCTGTACAAACTGCTCCAGGTCATGAAGGATAGAAAAGATGTAGGCTTGTTCACCAGGTGGATCAGTGAAAGGAGAGGAGAGCCAAAGGTGGTGGTGAACATTGAAATCTCCTAGAATGGAGATTTCAGAGAAAGGAGAAATGGATAGAATGTGTTCCATTGTAGAAGTAAGATAGTCAAAGAATTTTTGATAGTCAGTAGAATTAGGGGATAAGTAAACAACACAGAATATATTTAGTCAGAGAATGACAGGAAAGCCGAAGCCAGAGTGTGGAGAATTCAGAAGAAACGAATTCAGGAACACGAAAGCAAGATAAGTCATTGCGTATATATACACAACAGCCACCTTTGGCTTTGAGATGAGTATAGAGAAAGTAGGAGGGTACAGTAAAGGGTTTGCTGTCAGTTGCCTCAGACAGCTGAGTCTCAGTTAGAAAAAGAAGGTGAGGTTTAGAGGAGGAGAAGTGGTGCTCAACAGAGCAAAAGTTAAAGGAAAGGCCGCGAATGTTGCAGAAATGAAGAAGAGAGTCAGGCAGTAATGACATTGTCGTCTCCATACACTAATACTGCAGGTTTGTGTAATGTGCTACCCCATGGGGAGGAGGTCATCCTTTAGACGATGTAACAAAACATGCTGGTAGACTGCATAACATGCCAAAGTCTGCCTAACTTTCAACAGCCTGACTATCAAATTCCATAATCAGCATTGAACTATAGCTGGTTTGGCACCATGTCACCAGCGCATCATTTATCTATCCCATCCTAGTTTCTTGCCACAGTCCACTCTCCCCTACTACATCACTCGTCTCCTGTAGAGCCCCCCTTTCCACCAGCCAGACCAGTATTGCCCCCTCCTCTCTCCTCCTGTCTCCCAGGGGCCCCACCATGCCTCCTCCTGTGGTGCCACCTAAAGAGGTCTACCAGTTTCAGGTTCACGGTCAGGGAGGAGGGGGATCACGATAATTTTGTGATTATTATGATAGGTGTGGAAATGCAGACTATTTTATAATGGCTTATATGCTGGCCGTCGGTAAATGTTATATGGTTCGTGATGTTTGTTGGAAGTCATACTTGCAAAACCTGTGTGTTTCATGTGAATAAAATACGAATATGTATTGTGTGAAATTATTTTATTATTATATTCACAAAACGTTGTTACTTTTTGTATACTGTCAGGCGGGACATTGTTTATATCCTACCAATAACTGCACACAGCGGCACTGATCACCGCATTCGGTTCATCCTAGTGACCAAACGAAACCTGGTGAAGTTCCATACCAATCAATGTTACCAGATGCAGGGAACATCACACCACCTCGCTGGTTGACAGGGTGTTTCTGTTTGATATGTCCGCAACTGTACCTGTCTACTATACCCGACAACAATAATATCACCCTATGTCAGGCCGTTAGAATGTTTAAATATATTTCGTCATGTTGATGATTAAATTATTTTAATAGTTTTCTTTTCTTACCTACAGCTCTCTGAGCAGTACTAGTAAACGTTTGCCCTCCAGAATAAGCCGGTATATGCCTTACAGCCCCAGTTGCCCCATGTGAAGCAGGTCACACACTTCATGGCGTTTCTGGGATCCTTGTGTGAGCCAATGACGCCAGCAGCATGGAAGTTGTTTCTGGTCAAAGCACACCAGCTAGCCATTGAACACACACCTTCTTACATGCTGGAATGTCAACAATCACCGCAGACACTGACAGACAGGCTTGCTGCTCAGCAGTATTACCAGCCCAGTCTCTATCACCCACCTACACAACAGACCCAGCAGCAGCAACAACAGATTCAACAACTGCAGCATCAGCTGGCTACTCTTCAGGCCCAAGCCCCTCCTGCAGCTGCATCGTCTACACCTGCACATGTTCCGAATCTGGCGGACTTCTCTTCCTTCTCCAGCATTTTTCGGGTGCATGATTTCTCCGCTCTGCCAACACCTCGCTCCCACCCTTCATGCACCTCCCAGAACCTTCGACAACCATCCATGAACTATAGGTTGTATTTTGTCCATTAACCCTTTGGAGTCCAATGGACCCCAGGTAACCTGTGATTTTTTCTCTTCTTATATATCTTCCATACCAAAAATTATTTGTTACACAAGGTGCTGCTCTTTCTTCTTAACTCCTATCTGCCAGCTGACATGTATGCATGACAGGACTGAGGGCACGGAGGGGCGCCGGTTGACTTGATATACCGCACTCACCTTCCCACCACTGTTTGAGCGCGGAACCATTTTCTGTGATACCTACGGGGTAGGTAGGACCCTCAGGTACCCCGCTGTTGGATGGTTCAGTGTGTACTCGGCAGTGGTAGCGAGAGGAGCTATGTCATCTTCCTTGACATTGTCTGATTCTGTTCCATCGCATGAAGCGCCGATTGCCTCATCAATCCTCACGAAAGTTCAGCCCTTAGTGCCAGGTAAAGGGCTTAATGATAGTGCCATAAGACGTGCCCTTGGTGATACTGTCTCCTCTCGTACACTCAGCAAGAGTACGTCCTCTGAGGAGAAAAAAAAAACTACCACATGGAGAGAGCTCTCTCGCCCTCCAACCCCTACTAGCTCTCCAATCCCAGAGAGGGCTCTCTGACTCTTCCAGGAGGAAGGGACAGTCTACGAGAGTGATGATTTTGGCGATGAGGAGGTATAAGATGACCAAGGACATCGGGAAAGTGATCTTGGACCTGGCGGTCATCTGTGGAAGAAAACGCCGCAGAGCCATTTCCCCCACACTTTCGCCACCTGCTTGCCGACGTATCTTCCTCCAGCGCTCCCCCACACCTCAGCCTACTACTTCAAGGGCAGGATCTCCACAACCAGGCCCTTTGGGAGTGGTATGAGTACTGAGAAGGTGTGTGGGGAAGTGTAAACAGCATACAGCAGTGCAGAAGTTTGTGTATTTTCATAAATGAATGAAATGTGTGATATTATAAGTGAATTATAGAAAGTGCTATGATATAAGTCTTTTATAAGTTCTACAAGTGCATATAAGTGATTTATAGTAAGTGCAATACAGGAGTTGATACTGTTTATTGGATATAAGTGATTTATAGTAAGTGCAATACAGGAGTTGATACTGTTTATTGGATATAAGTGATTTATAGTAAGTGCAATACAGGAGTTGATACTGTTTATTGGATATTGGTTAGAAAATTATTGGATATACCTTGAGTTTGCCTGCCTGTTACCTGAAAGAAAACCACTTGTGAGCAGGCCACAGTGAACAGTACCTGCTTCGCTATACCGAAATTATTTCACTCATTACTCAGGGGCAATGTGCCAAATATGAGCATCAGTGTATCTGTCATGTAAAGTACAAAAAAAGGTAAGTTGTGTAAAACATTTATATGATTTTCACTATAACCCTGATTAGGACAAAGCAGTGTGCTTTACAATACAAATAATTACCTCATACTCTACGATCATTCGTGAAAGAGCAACAGCATTTACTTGTCAAAGCGCAATTACCCGTAATCGTGATGTAAAGTGCAGTTCTAAGTGTCTTAGTAAAGGAGAAATATGATTATTTACGGAAGAAGTGAATGCAGAAAAACGACGAGATATTTGCTTTCCCACACACCTACAGGGCTTAGTGGCATGGTGGTGTTGGCGGTAAATCCTTTGGTGAGCCACATGAACCAGGTGATGACTCATTTTCACGGCGGTGAGTAAAGAGGAGTAGAAAAAACGAGTGGAATCTTCCATATTCCAAGGACGCATGGGCAGTGTTACAATCACCACTCCAGTCAGTGCTGCCAACGCTAGCCAGCCGGGCCAAGGCCATGGCCAGTGGCGGTGCGCTCGGAGCCGTGCGCCAAAATGTGAAAAACCACTCATCATCAACTCATCCTTACCCATCGATGGGACCACCTAGAGACCTCGGGATACCTTCACTGGAAAGAGGAAGAGTTGATGAGTCTTATGAACTTTAATCTGATTCTCTAGCTATTATAGTTTGGCAGATATAAGGGTTTGAAGTAAGGGTATTTTATCCAAAATCTCGGAAGTCGCCCATAGGGAGGAGTGTGCTGCGGCCGGGAACCCCCCTGCGGCTAAGGGTTAAAGGTTCATTGGCCATTGGTCTACAGCAGTCATTGACAGAAAACTGGTGGAACATATCAGTTTTGATATGGCAGCCACTAATTTCAGTTGAAATAAATTTTGTCAATGCTTTTCATTTTAATTTCCCTTACAATATTTCGGCACTTACATTTTCATACATTTTGCACCAAATTGAAGGAAAAGGCGCTACAGAAATTGAGTACAAGTGATTGTTTCAATGAAGTTGTTGTAAATATTTTTGGTGTTTTTCTAACAATTGGGGTCTGACAGACCACAGGTTACCTGAGGAAGGAAACAATTTTAGGGTTACATGATGAGGGTTTAATATGTATACTGGATTTAAAAAAAAACAAAAAACATACAGAGGTTTTGATGGTTACCTATTTGTTGATGGCCCTGTCTTAACAGGGGATCATCCCCACCAGCGAGGAGTTGTAATAGTCCAAGAGGTAGGCATGTATGCCCTTGGGTGTGTTGGGACCGCTGCTGCATGGCTGCTAATCCAAGGGTGTCAAGGACATGTCCTCTCATCACTGCCCTTCAATTACGTCGTGTGAGTGCTGGTCTTCGACATCCACACCCTGCATGCAGAACATGGCTGCCTCAGCAGGAGAAGGTTGTGCAGACAACAGCAGGCGATGACAGCAGACTCCACACACTTTGGTTGTAGTGCCATGGTAGTCAGTAGAGAGCAGACTTTAGAAAAGAAAGGTAAACGCAATACACCAAGTACAAACATTTGCTGTAAGGAAGTGATGCTAAGCATAACGAAAAATTATTCAATCCACGGCCAGACTCACCTGTTGGACAGTATGCTGAAGGAATTGCAACCACACTTCTTGCCCTGGAAAGCCGGTAGTTGCATATCCTTTCCTGATGTGACAGTCCTTGATGGGGGAATGGTTTCTGCATGTAGTCCTTGAAGGCAAATGCTTCAACACCTACGATGAAGTAGGGGATCGGGCAATCCTCTCCAGGTAGTTATTATTTTTTTAATGTGTCTGACTCTGGGCATAGACTTCACAGCCTGCTTTCAAGGCCGAGTAGTCCTCCCACATACTGCACGCCTCTACATGTCACCACTTCGGCACTAACACCCACCGTCTATATTGAATACATGCTAGGGCTGTCTCATACAGGACTGGTGTATTGGTATTAGCTGGGGTATTTTTACGACATGTCGTCGGGTCTTCTGGTAGATCAGTAAAGTCTGATTTTTATGAAATTCATATCCTTAAACTGTTCCCTGCCCCAGCGGGATTTGAACCCGGGTCCATTAGGACTGCAGGCCGCCTCTCTACCGATTGAGCCACCGCCTCTCCCAGTTCGGTTGTCTTCCAGGGGGGCTCTCAGAGGGGTGTTCATGAAGAGCCCCTCATCACTTGTGGCACCATTGGCACCGACATTGACGTAAATGTACTTGTAGTCACTGTGAACCAAAGCCAGGAGGGCAAGTGATTGGAACCCTTTGTAATTACAGTAATAAGAGCCACTTTTCCCTAGTGAACGTATTGCGATGTGCTTTCTGTCTATAGCACCTACAGTGGTGGAAATTCCAGCAGTCCAAGAATCCTTGTGCAACCATCTTCCAACCTACTGATGTTGTAGAACAATCAATCACCTCTTCAAGGTACTCATCAATGATTGTCTCGCAGGTCTCCTAGACAGTGCGAGAGATAGTGTTGGGTGCCACTCTGAAGCCGTACGACAATGTTCTGTAGTTGTCCCCTGTTGCTAGATATCAGAGGGTGATGGCTAGGTGCAGTCCTGGTTCCAGGGGCACTCTCCACAACGTTTGCTGCTTCATGATTCGCTAGCTGATTCTTCCCAGTACTTCCTTGAACAGATCTTCTTCAAGCCAAAGGAAGCTGCAGAATGAAATCTTGTCCTTGGTGATCAGCTCCTGTAACAGGTGCTCCCACTGACCATACTCTCTTTTCCTGGCTATCCAGGGATGCACCCAACAAGATCTCTTCCTTCGCTGCCGTTTGGTCGCCACATTCTTTTTTTTCTTTTTGCAGGTGAGCTCTGTATTTCACAACAAGCGTCTCGGTATAGAGGGTCTTCACCCTGAGGCCTGAGCTCACACAGTAGCACCAATATATGCACGTTGTTGTCCATCAGCAAAATATCACTAAGATCCATTGCAGAGATGTTGGGGTGCTGCAGGATGTGCTTCATGCCTGTACTCAACCAACTGTGGGCGGTGGCTATCCCCTCTCTTTTTATATCTCCCACGGATGCCCAGGGAGGCCTGTGGGTGACACTTGTGATACTATCGTGACACCTTCATGACGCCATCGTGACTCTGTTGTGCTTATTGGGAAAATGACCGTTAAAATCTAAAAATCTGCCAATTGTGATGTTGTCATTGAGTTGTTGTGATTCAGTCATGACGATCTTAAGGCCATCATGGCACATGCTTAGCGCCATTGTAAGAGTGTCGTTTGGCTATCGTAACAGACGAAAATTGTGGTCAAATATCACGACAGCACCAATAATTTTATTAGCAGCACTTTTGTGATGGTTATCATGACTGTGTGACCGGGGCTTAAGCACTTAATGTACCGCTGTTTCATTTTTAGGAGTAACACAGCATAATGTAAAGGTAAATGACACACACACACACACACACACACACACACACACCAAACATGTGGGTCAAATCACGTGACAAATGATTGACAGTAGGCCAGTTAGGGCGAGGCCATGACGAGCACTATGACACTGCTTCGCCCATGGCTGGGAGCGAACTGAGAGCCAGTCCAGCTCCATGGCACCAGGCGTCCTTCCAAGAGGTACCGTAACTACCTCAGACCCTGGAGATGTATTCATAAATGATCCTAGCCACTTTATACCATCCATACAAACCATCAGTAAACTGTTATCACGATATTCTTGCATTTGTCTCATTTTTGACTTTTGTAAAAACTATCATTTGAGTGTGATGTGCTTTAATCGTATGAGTGAAGAGAGAGATATAATCAGTCGCATTCACAAGTTAAGCTGCAGTGTTTTTAACTCACTGCATTCCGTTGGCATATATATATATGTCCACACATTTTGTCACTGCCAGTTCCGTTGACGTATATAAATGCGCATCAATTGCAAGGTCCCCATTTTGCACAATTTTCAGTTTTTGCGCATGATTTTTGGTAGATATTCCTCTACAAGATGCCAGGCAGGGACAATGCCTTACCCTGCATGACCTCCCCCCCCCTGCATGCCATTGTCTCAGCAATTCACCTGTTACCAGTGACCTGGCCAGTAAAGACATGTCGTGCCACGGTACGAAATTCAGGGCCAGAGTGATTCCCCAATCGATGACAATGTGGAGGACAAAGTTTAAGTAGCATTAGAGGAAGAAACAGTCAGAAATGATGATCAGGTAATGCCGCCAAAAAAAGGTCAGGTATGTTGATGTGTTTGGTGAGTGTAACAATGCTTATATTGCCTATATTACTGTGTGAAAGCCAATATACTCAAATACTACATATAAATTCGTACCAAATACATAGAAATCCTCCCATAGAACTCGTTTTCTTTGGAGCCAGCCTGATAGAAAACCCAGTAAGTTAAGGGGTACTTCTACCTGTATCGAGTATTTTAAACCCCAGGTGAGCGATTTCTCAATGAATTTTCGATTTTTCTCACCAAAAGTGGAGGATTGAGCCCCCCAATTTTTTTTTTTTCCAAAATTGGTCAGGATTGAGGGGAGTCAGTGGTGGAAAATTGGTCGGGACGGGGCGGGTTAAGAAGTCTCTAGGCACACTGGCATCCCAAAAGGCCCTTAATCTAATCAAGTGGTTCTTAACCTGTGTGAGCGATTTCTGGGGGTGAGGGGAGGGAATGAGGACCCAGAGGAAAAACAGTGAACCTAAACAAGTGTGTGTATGTGTGTGTGTGTGTGTGTGTGTGTGTGTGTGTGTGTGTGAACGATAGATTTCTATTCACTCTCTCTATTCTGTCTCTGAATCAGCCTTCAAAGCCCATATATCTCTGTGCCGATGTATTGAGTTGGTGTCTCTCTTTCTGTGTCTTTTGCTGGTCACCTTCCTGCTTTAATCTAGCAATTTCCTTAGAAAATGAATTATATCAAAAGGTCATAATTTCACCGCGAAATGACCACTCCCGTTATTAAATTTTCAACACCAATTAAATGGTTTCGGTTTCTGGTCAGTACACGAAAATGCTCTCTTATTTTCACTGTTCATCTAATGTCAAAAACCTCAAGTGTCAGTCGCTCAACATTCCCTCAGGTGAAGGCTCCCTGTCTATCACACTCACATATTTGTTTATTCAGCTGAGGTATGCATAAATATGCAAACCTAACAACAGAACTACCAGTCCGCCTGTAAACTGAAAGATTGCTAATTGATTTGTGTTTCCTAACAATAAGGAAATCTGACAGATCACAAAGATATTAGTTAAATGCAAGCACTGTTTTTATTAATGGTAATGATTGTGGTGTGTTGTTGTTATTCTTCCTCATCCTCGGTCATTCTGGTCAAGCAGACCAGTCGACTACAGGCTGGCGCTCCTACCGGATCGTCACGGATTTACTATGTCATCTATTCGTATGTTGTGTCTGCGGCTAAATAGAGCATGTGCTGTGCAGTGCTCATATTGTGTTACATTATCTGGGCTCTGCTACGGGAGTGGCATGTGTCATTTATGGTTCCACCAAACCTACGAATATATATGAGCAGGCAGCTGAGAAGGACCGTGTGTGTCCTGATCTACAGTAGGCCAGGCTAGATTAACTCGATCAATTTAGTTTAATGATACCTCTGATGGATGAATGTCATTAGTGGGGAGAATGTTGTAATACTTGCATAGTGTTCTGAGAAAGTGATTTACCCCCCTAGAATAAGTTGGACCTCTTTGGCGGGTGTTAGTAAAATAATTAATAGTTTTCAAACAGTTTTAGCCGGACTTCATAAAATGTTGAGAGTTAGCCTACAAGTAAACCTACTGTTTCTGAGAACAACAGGTGAGAGATGAAGGTCAATGAACACTGCCAACCTGAATAACTTTCAGCTGATGTACGCCAAACTTTGTGGAAAGGTTGAGGAAAAGGAAAAAATAAAAGGATACAAGTTAGAGAGTAAGTCAGAGATGAAGGTCACAGAGAGAGGTCAAACTGAAGGCCACAGAGGAAGGTCAGCTCAGATGGTTTTGATCTGTTTAGAACCAAAGTTGTCGAAAAGGTTCAGGGTTGGGCAGTAACGATTTTAAGAGTAATCTGTTGAAGGTCAGACATGACAAAGTCATACTCTGCGCCTGCAGCATTGGGTGAGCGCTGGTGTTGCACTCGATAAGTGATCCATTTTGTTGTTATTTTTGTTTTGTTGTTATATATTTAACAATTCTTTCATAATAATAATAATAATAATATTATTATTATTATTATTATTATATTTATTATTATTATTATTATTATTATTATTATTATTGGTGATGTTGTTGTTGTTGTTGTTGTTGTTGTTGTTCTTCTTCTTCTTCTTCTTCTTCTTGTTATTGTTATCATTACGAACGTAAATCTGATCCATACGGCATTGCCTAAAATCTTGTAACAAACACTTCTGTATTCTATATATTCTGTGCCTCTAAAACTGATATAACTTATTCCCATGTATATGTTATTTGCACACACACACACACACACACACACACACACACACACACACACACACACACACACACACACACACACACACACACACACACACACACACACACACACACACACACACACACACACACACACACACACACACACACACACACACACACACACACACACATATTTTCAAGAAATCCTTGAGTCAAGGTAAACTACCTGATATTTGGAAAAAAGCAAATATTGTCCCCTTATTCAAGAAAGGAAATAGACAAAATCCACTCAACTACCGACCAGTATCACTGACCAGTGTTGTAAGCAAGGTATTAGAAAAGCTTATAAGAAAAGCTTGGGTAAATCATCTAGAAGAACACAGTATGATAACAGAAAGACAGTTTGGTTTCAGGAAAGGAAAATCATGTGTTACTAATCTGTTGAGCTACTATGACAGAGTAACAAACACAATACAGGAAAGGGAAGGATGGGTGGACAGGTATTTATTTAGATTTTAAGAAAGCTTTTGACACAGTACCACACCAAAGACTTTTATGGAAACTGTACCATCAAGGAGGAATTCGAGGCAAATTGTTTTGTTGGATGCAAGACTTTCTTATAAAAAGAGATATGAGAACAGTACTAAGAGGAAACTACTCATCATGGAAAGAAGTGACTAGTGGAGTACCACAGGGTTCAGTGCTAGCACCAATCATGTTTTTAGTGTATATAAATGATATAAACAGTAACACTGGAAATGAGAGCTATCTGAATATGTTTGCAGATGATGCAAAAATACAAAGGAGAATTACTAACACAGACTCTTGTAAAGAGCTACAAGAAGAATTAAATAAACTTCATGAATGGAGTAGTACATGGCAAATGGAATTCAGTGTGGACAAGTGTCATGTAATCAAGTTTGGTAAAAGTGGAAAAAGACCTGAGTGGGATTATATGTTAGGAAATAAAACCCTATACACATCAGAAAGAGAGAAAGACCTAGGTGTGATTATTAATAACAGATTATCTCCGGCTGACCACATCAGCGAGAAGGTACGGAACATGTATACACTGCTTGCAAATATGAGAATAGCATTCACATACATACATGAAGACATGCTAAGAAGGATAATAACATCATTCATTAGACCAACCCTGGAATATGCATCAGTAGTCTGGAGTCCTCATCTCAAGAAACACATAGACAAGATTGAAAAAGTTCAAAGGGCCGCTACAAGATGGATACCAAGCTTAAGGGACCTAAGCTACGAAGAAAGACTAAATAAACTGAATCTACCAACACTACAGGAGAGAAGGAAGAGAGGTGACATGATAATGCTATATAAGTGCATATCAGGGAAGGAGAAAATAGACATAAATGATTACTTAACATATGGAGAAGCATCAGCAAGAGGACACTGCAAAAAACTGCTTAAGAAGAGAGGTGATAAAGACGTAAGGAAATTCAGTTTCCCAAACAGAGCAATTGATCAATGGAATGCACTACCGAATGAAATAGTGTGTGCCAAAACAATTCACAAATTTAAGGATATGTACGATAAATATGGTTTAAGACACGGGACAGTACGAGCTTGACTCATTCCTGTAAAGATACAATTAGGTAAGAACAATTAGGTAAGAACACACACACACACAATAGGATCGAACTCTGACCTTTCCCTGTGGCCTTGTCCTTAACTTATTGTTCTAAAAATTAATCAGAGTCGTCATGGGCTGCCCTTCAACCCTTCAACCAGATTTGGTTCATATCAGCTAAAAAGTTTATCATGAATTATGTTATGGCTGGAACGATTCTCATGGGCGGAACTATTCTTATGGAGGAACGCCAGTGAGATAATTTCGACAGTTTTTACCCGATTATAACCATATTTAGTGGTAGGGTTGAGAGAAAGACTGCCCATGACGAAACCTACTCCTTCTTAGAATAATACATCAAAACCTAGAGACACTGAGGTAGGTCAAACACTGACAAAGAGAGACCACGTAAATAATTTTAATTCAAAATAGATTAATCTTGGAGGAGGGTTTAAGAGCAAGACAAGAAGGAGGCGATTGAATTTTGAGGATATTCAGTCATTGGTCAAGGTTACATGGCAAGGTAGTTTGTGTCAGCAAAATAACTGAAAGTTTTCATACGACTTTTCCATACTTTGTAGAAGGTTTAAGGGTCAGCTAAGAAGTAAACTTGCTGTTTTAGGAAAATAGGTCAAAGGTCAGGATCACAGAACATGTTCAACTTATACAATTTATATCCGATTTAAACCACACTGTCTGAAAAGTTATTGATAAGGTAGGAATAAAACGATGTTATTTAGAGATCAATCAGTCAAAGATCAAGGTCACCAGGATTGGTCAAACTGCAACCCATAAGCATGGTCAACTCAGATGGTCTCACTCTACTTGGAACCAACGTTGGTGGAAAGGTTAAGTAAGGGTTAGGCAACACACACACACACACACACACACACACACACACACACACACACACACACACGTCGACAGGCCAGTAATGACAAGGTGGATGGAATTCCGATGATAGGGAGAGTTGGAGCTTCTATTTCATCAGCCCTCACTACTAGCTTGTGACAGTCTTTTGCTAAACTTTATCAGTGTCTCAGTAATACCGAGAATAGGCTTGCATACTATACTCCCCTATATAATTTCCTCCACCTGTCAACACCAAACTACCTGCTCAGGATACACCATACTTCCTTTTCTGTTTTTCTTTTTTTTTTTTAAATAAAATTGACATCTCAACACCAGCTTCCGATTCCCACGGAGGAGGTGGCATAAAAGCCCTCACTATCTGCCCCTCTTCTGGTGACAGCCAAGGCAGACGCTTGGAACCACTGTCTGACTCATTTCTTTTTCATTTCTCCAGCATTATTGGCCTTTCTCTGTTGAACAGCACCTCTCTCAACCTCACCCTCTCTTCCTTACTGAGACTCAGCTGTCTGAGGCGACTGATAGCAAACCTATCTCTATCCTCCTTCTGTCTTTATACTCATTTCAAAGCCAAAGATGGCTGTTGTGTTTATGTACGAAACAACATATCTGCTCTTGTGTTCCTGAACTTGACTCTTCTGAATTCTCTTCTCTCTTGTATTAGCTGTTCTATCATTCTCTGAGAAAATATAGATCTGCTGTTTATTTATCCCCTAATTCTACTGACTATGAACAATTCTTTGACTGTCTTACTTCTAGGAGGGAACAGATCTTAACAATTTCTTCTCTCTCTGAAACCTCCATTGTAAGTGATTTGAACGTTTACCACCACCTTTGGCTCTCGTCTCTTTCCACTGATCTGGGGACCAAATCTACATCTTTTCTTTCCTTAAACCTTATCCGCCAGGGGTTTCCCGACATCACCGACTCCTCCTTACAGGGATTTCCGAGATTTTGGGAAAAATACCCTTAATTTAAAGCCTAATATCTGCCAAACTATAATAGCTAGAGAGAGAAAAAAAAGATACATTAGACTCATCAACGCTTCCTCTTTCAAATGAAAATATCCCGAGGTCTCCAGGTGGTCCCGTTGAGGAGTAAGGATAAATTGAAGATAGCTGGTTTTACACGTTTAGGCGGGCTGGTTCCGACCACGCGCCACTGGCAGTGACCCTGGACTCGCTGGCTAGCATTGGCAGCACTGACTGGAGTGGTGCTTGTAACACTGCCTGGGTATCCGTGGAAGGAATGTGGAAAATTCCACTCGATCTTCAACTTTTCCATACTCACTGTCGTAAGGATGAGTCACCACCTTGTCCAGGTGGTTCCCCAAATGGTTTTCCACCCGTTTCCTAGTGCCACTATGACCCGTATGTGTATGGGAAAAAAATGGCTCTTTGTTCTTCTGTACTCATTTCTTGCATCAATTGTAATAATTTCCCTCCACTATGACAATTATAGTTGCACTTGACATCACGATTAGGGGTAACCGCACTTTGACAAGTAAATGCTGTGGCTGTTTCACGCAATATGGTTGAGTATGAAGTAATTACTTGTACTATAATTCATACTGATTTGTACGAATCAGGGGCATCGTGAAAATCTTACGAATGTTATACACAACTTACATTATTTGTACTTCACATCACAAATACGCTTATGCTCACATATTCAGCACTATTTCTTGAGTATTGAGGATAAAAATTTAGTTATAGCCAACCAGGTAATTTTTCTTTCTGGCCCGCTCAGAAGTGGTTTTCTTTCATATAACAGGTAGGCTAATTCAAGATATTTCTAATAACTTTTTTCACCAGTAACCAATAAACAGTAACACTTATTGCATTGGACTTGTCAAAGTTATTACAAAACACTTATATCATAGGACTTAATAGAAATCACTTATAATATCTAAAAGTAATCCACTTATAGTATCTATAAAAAAAAAAAAAAGCATGTTTGTGCAAATCTGTATACTACTTACTCTTTCCCACACACCTGCCCAGTAATTATGTTTGGAGTGATGCTTGCAAAATCATTTAGGGCAGAGGGGGACCTTGCAGTCTGCACATTGGTAGGCTGTCTCTTTTCATGCTGGGGAACGGTGTTTGGTCGTGTTACAGACGTGGCACCGCCTGTGTGCATGACGACCTGCTGTGGTACAGCCATTCTCTACCAGCCTGTGCTGCCAAGAGTAGTCTGCACAGTTTAGCCTGTCTGCTGTAGGAGCTGTCTGCATCCCCCGCCTAGTACCTTGCACCTATGCTGTTGAATACTCTTCAAGGAGTTCGCGTGCAAGCTCTCTCTCAAACTCTCATAGAGAGAGAGGTTTCCTGATGAGCTCCTTGAACAATTTGAAACTGATCAGGATGGCGATATCAAGATGTAAAAATGCCTTCTTGTACCACCTGGAGGACTTACGTTGGCAATCAATCTCACCAATCTGCTTGTCCAATTTATCAGCAGGCCGAATGTTGATATAATAATTGATAGCATCTGGCTTCAACACGGGTTCCCCGGTCCTGTAGTCTGTTTTCCCCATTTCCTCAGACACACCCTGTATATTGTTGACAACATGTTAACCCATCTTTTGCCATGCCAGAGATGAGTTAACATGTTACCACATTTCTTGGTAAAAAGGGTTCCTTTCTCAGTATTTGCTGAGAAAATAAGGAAATTCTTTCTCTTTGCCCGGACAGTTCCACAGGACCAGTAAAGTGTTCAAGCAAATACTTGGTCAATCCCAGGGCTGTGTAAGATTATTGGTGTATCGAATGTGGTGCTTGTTGAAGTACAATACCTTTCCATCAGCTTTTTCACGACTGATGCCAAGAAACCTTGAGGATCATCACTAGTTATATCAACATCCGTAACCAAATAAACTATCTTACGGAGCGCATATCCAGTTTTGCATTCACAAAGGACAATGAATTTCAGCCCATAACAGTGATGCTTGGACGGCACATACTGAATAAATGCCAACCTGCCCCGGAATAACGCCAGTGACTCATCAATTACCACTTTCTGAAACGGACGAAAAACCCAGGAAAATGACTCCTTGTGCATTGTTAGAATGGGTCTAATTTTCCATAACCTGTCGTTTAGTGTAGGCCCATAATTTCTGTTGAAATGGAGGAGCCGTAAGATTGCCAGGTACCTGTCACGGACCATATACTTACCGAAGACAAGTGTGCCCACGAGTTCATCCTCTGACCAATAGTCATGGAGCACATGTTTTCATATGTGCACCTGGGGGAGGTGGTGGCTCAATCGGTAGAGAGGTGGCCTTCAGTCCTACTGGACCCAGGTTCAAATCCCCGCTGGGGCAGGGGACAATTTAAAGATTTGAATTTCATTAAATCAGACTTTACTGATCTACCAGAAGACCCAACGACATGTCATAAAAATACCCTCGCTAATACCAATACACCAGTCCTATATGAAGCAGCCCTAGCATGTATTCAATGTGGACGGTGGGTGTTAGCGCCGAAGTGGTGACATGCAGAGGTGTATAGTATGTAGGAGGACTACTAGGCCTTGATAGCAGGCTGTGAAGCCTATGCCCAGAGTCGCACACATAAAAAAAAAAAAAAAAAAAAGCACAATAAAGGGCTAGCCACACAAACAACTCCCTCGCCACCACATGTTGCCTGTACCACATGTGCGTGCTTTCACTGGCAGCCATATCCAGCCACCGCACACACATTGCCTGGTGGAAATTAATTTCTTCCACCAGGTACTGCATAATTTCAGTCGTGAATATCGCCCTGAAAATATTGTTTTATTAATCCAGGTTCATCAAACACCGGCACAGAGGGCACAAATCGTGCTCCATCCTCCCAGACAAATGTATCCACTCTACCCACACCTGGTAAAGCAGGCTGTTTTGCCATGTGCAGCACGTTTTTTCTGCGTGCATGCACGCCCACGGGCACGGGGTGAGAGGGAAGGATGGCTCGTCAGCGTTTATTTCGCCAACTCCACGCTCACCTGCCCGATGTGCTGGGTCATGTACGTCCTCCTCCTCAGTGAACTCATCACTGTTGAAGGCCCTGCCCTCCTCCTGCAGGAGTTTGAGAGCCTTTCCAGGCGTCTGGGAGCGGGAAGGGATCGGAGGGTGAGAGAGTTCGCTCTCCACATGGTGACATTTTCTCTCTTCCGACAAAATACTCTCATTAAGTGTCCATGAAGACATGGTGTCATCCAAGGCACAACTGATGGCGATGTCACTGAACCCTTTTCCCGACACTGATGGCAGAACTTTCGCAGGGGTAGATGATGCAATAGGCCATGCGCGCGGTGGGACGGAATCGGATGACAATGATAATTAAGACATGGCTCCTCACTCTGCAATTGCCATGTACAGACTGAGCCCAGCATCAGTGGGATACTTGGGGGGCCTACTTACCCTATGGGTGTCATAGAAAATGGTTGGGAGTTCAAAGGGTGGCAGGAAGATGCATGTGGCTAATCTCATCAGCTGGCTGCGTTCCGCACCATGAATCGTGATGGCTATACACGTCAGCCGGCACATAGGGGTTGACCCACATAGGGGTGGCTCAATCGGTAGAGAGTTGGCCTATAGTCCTAAAGGACCCGGGTTCAAATCCCACTGGGGCAGGGGACAGTTTAAGGATTTGTATTTTATAAATATCAGACTTTACTGATCTACCAGAAGACCTGCCGACATGTCATAAAAATACTCCCGCTAATACCAATACATCAGTCCTGTATGAGACAGCCCTAGCATGTATTCAATATGGACGGTGGGTGTTAGCGCCGAAGTGGTGACATGTAGAGGTGTGTGGTACATAGGAGGACTACTGGGCCTTGAAAGCAGGCTGTGAAGCCTATGCCCAGAGTCAGTCACATAAAAAAAAAAAAAAAAAAGCTTCTACAACACCCTACCTGTATCCCTGACTGCCTTGCAGAGAGTTCCAGCTTATTTGACCTTTTCTTTGTA
>NC_136999.1:18089412-18139412 GCF_032717465.1 Coenobita brevimanus
CCCCTATTCATAAAAGGGAACAGACAAAATCCTCTCAACTACCGACCAGTGTCACTAACTACTGTAGTGTTGTAAGATAGTGGAAAAGCTGATAAAAAAGTCTTGGTAAACCATCCAGAAGAACACACTGTGATAACAGAAAGGCAGTTTGGTTTCAGATAGGAAAAATCATGTGTTACTAATCTATGAAGCAACCATGATAGAGTTGCAGAAACATTACAGACAAGAGAAGGATGGGTGGACAGTATCTATTTAGATTTCAAGAAAGCAATTGACAGAGTACCACACCAAAGACTTTGATGGAAACTTTACTATCAATGAGGAATCCGAGGCAACCTGCACTGTTGAATGGAAGATTATCTCAGAAAAAGGGAAATGAAAACAGTACTAAGGGGAAATTACTCATCATGGAGGGAAGTGAGTAGCAGAGTCCCACAGAGCTCAGTGCTGGCACCAACTGTGTTTTTAGTGTATATCAATAACAGATAGTAACACTGGAAATGAAAGCTATCTAGATATGTTTGCTAATGATGCAACAATACAAAGGAGAATTGGGCCTACTAATACAGACTCTCGTAGAGAGCTACAAGAAGAACTAAATAAACTTCATGAATTGAGTAATAAATAAACTTCATGAACTGAGTAATAAATGGCAATTATCCCAGATTGGGATATAAGTAGGAAGTAAAACCCTACACATATCAGAAAGAGAGAAGGACCTAGGAGTGATTATCAGTAACAGACTATTTCCAGATGACCACATCAGTGAGAAGGTGCGGAACATGTATACACTGCTTGTTAATATGAGAATAGCATTAATATTTATAAATGAAAACATGGTGAGAAAGATAATAACATCCTTCATCAGATCAGTATGCATCTGTAGGCTGGAATTCTCATCTCAAGAAACACATAGATAAGACTGAAAACGTTCAAAGGGCCGCTATAAGATGGGTTACAAGCTTAAGGGATCTAAGATACAAAGAAAGACTAGAAAAATTTAATCTACCAACACTACGGGAGAGAAGGAAAAGAGAAGACATGATTATGCTATATAAATGCATCTCAGGGAAAGAGAAAATAGACATAAATGAGTATATAACCTATGGGGAAGCTTCAGCAAAAGGACACTGCAAAAACCTGCATAAAAAGAGAGGTGATAAAGACGTACGAAAATTCAATTTCCCAAATAGGGCAACTGATCAGTGGAATGCACTACCGAATGAAATTGTGTGTGCCAGAACAATTCATTAAATTTAAGGTAATGTGTGATAAAAATGGTTTAATACATGGGACAGTACGAGCTTGACTCATTCCTGTTAAGATACAATTAGGTAAGAACAATTAGCTAAGAACGCACACACACACACATACACACCGCTCGCTGGTGCAGTGGTAACGTTCCCGCTTGCCAACTGGTGGACGGGAGTTCGCGCCTCGCTCAGGTTGCGAAAAGTTTCACTGACGAAGTGGGTGGTTACTGTCCCCCTTGAGCAAGGGGACGGGTGTGTGCGTGTGTGAAGGTACAGCCTTGCCCTTAGATCGGACTATATGAGCTTTCAGCTCCCTTCCGGGAGGGTAAAAGCTGACGATCACGACCATCAAGTGATCCTGACCGACTCGGTGAATTACACGCACGCACACACAGTCAGCCATTTCCTTTCTTAGGGATCGAGTAGGATGTATCTGGCGTCACAGATTTTTTTTTTCCCTCTATTTAAATTATGGGATTGGCCGTGCCCCCTCATACCCAGTAGCATACCCACGCGAGGGCCTGGGGGAACCCAGCTACCTGAGGTCAGACCCT
This sequence comes from Coenobita brevimanus, assembly GCF_032717465.1. NCBI lineage: Eukaryota > Metazoa > Arthropoda > Malacostraca > Decapoda > Coenobitidae > Coenobita > Coenobita brevimanus. Next base: position 18,091,220 of record NC_136999.1, read on the forward strand.
TGCCTCCCCCGCCCCACATACTGGACCCTTCCTTCAAATTTCGGATTAATGAATGTATGGTCAATGTGTGGCACTATGCCCATCAAAAATATGGCTTGGCCTTACCACTGAGACCTGACTAAGGGACTGATTATAATACTTTTCTACAATTAATAATATTTTGCATATAGTGGTTGGCCAAATAAATAGTCCATCTGTAATTGTCGTACCAACTAGACATTTTTTTTTCTCAGTAATTAAAGGATGAGATGGAATTTGGTAAAGAAAGCAAGAAGAAAAAATAACAGAAGGAAAAATAAACCAGAAGTCTGTCAAGTTAAATGAGATATTTTTATTTTTACCAGTCAAGGCTCCAGAATCCTATCTTTGCCCACCGGCCACGAAACAATTTTATTCAGCTGTCATTTGCTCCAAGGAAGGCAAGTTCGTCTGAGGGAGAGTTTGTAATGGAGAGAGATAATATGAGGCGGGTTTGCATGCGACAAGTTTGCACTGAGACAATTTCACCTGATGGCATTTATCCTGAACTCTACCTCTTTTTTTTTTTTTTTTTTTTTTTTTTTTTTTTTGCTAATGATGCATGCACTGTCGATATGAAAAGGATATATATAACATACACAACTGTCTTAGAATAAATAGCCAGTTTATTTTCATCTGACGAAGATCCCTAACCCCAGTCACTTCAGTTGATGGGCATATGTAGGCAGACTGGAGGGCTGACTTGATTGGTTTCGTTTCTTTTCGTTCTTAAAGGCTCCGACATGTTTGCACGTGTCGGCCTTGGTCACCTAATGGCGGCTCCCCATGATGATCGACCTCCGACAGCCTCTCCCTTCACTCCCTTATCCCTGAGGCCACACTCAATGACCTCGTCCCAGGTCTATTTCGGTCTACATCTAGCAAGCCTACCCCTTAGGTTAGCACTTACCATTTTCTGTACCCAGTTGTCATCCCCCATCCTTTCCACATGGCCAAACCATCTCAACCTACTTTTCCTCATCACAACACCAATACACTCCAGTCCCATCCTTCCTCACAACTCTTCCATCGTAAACCTAGCCACCCTAGGCCTCATATTCAAGGACGCACTGCACATCCACATAATCACTGTGATTTCTGTAAGTTTGAGCCTGCGAATGTCTTCTTCCTTTACTGCCCGGGTCTCACTATCATACAACGTTACACTTCTAATACATGCTGCTTACAAGGATCACTATGCACGGAGGGAGAGCTCTTTCAATGTCTGGAACAGCTCTTTGAACCAAAGAAACTCATTCCTGCCTCATAACTACAGCCCATCAAATTTTATGCAACCATGACTAATTATTGAAGTTGTGGAGATTTTCCAGTTCAGCCACATGACAGCAAACGGAGTTTAATGCGGACAATTTGCCGAGAAGCACCTATAAGCTTCCATTACCACATACACTGTGTAACATTTGTTTTTGCGCGATATGTCTTTATGTTATTGATGCAGGTAATGTTTAAATGAAAACTGTACAAACAGCATAAAGACATTGCTTATGTGTAATATGCACAATTCGCTAAGGGGAAGGTGCTACGAAGCCTTTATGGCACCTAAACTATAATTCGTTTACTTCACCTAGGTGGAGGTTTTCGTATTTTCTGCAGCATATTCCCTTGGCTCCATGGCAGAAGAGAACAGAACTATGGCTCTGCTTCCTGTCCATAGTCTGCCTCGTGACTAACATTATGGTTTTAAGCTCTTGTTAAAATTCAGCAATCAACATGAGACGTTAACAATTTTCTCCTTGTTAAAGTGAACAAATTATAGAATAATCTGCCTATAGCAATGAAACTCGTGTAGTCAGTAGATATTATCTAAGCCTCCTTGATTTGGGCGATTGCCAGGCGGTGGGGGAACAGCTCCCATGAGGTCTGAGGTCGTGTTCTTGGTAGCACAAGAGGTTGTAACACCGTTTTCTAAGCGATTTATCATGTATATTGTACTTTCATATCTCGACATGGGAGGCCTCGTTGTACGTACCTATCATAATTTTATTTACAGTGCTATACTAATGTTATTAGATACTAAAGCAAGGATCTGCACATATACATTTTTTTTTTTTTAGGTTCTTTAATTACCATTTAGAAGAAGCCCCAACACTCTTGGGAACATTGTCGTTGAAGGCCAAGCAGGAAAGGGTGCATGAGAGAGAAAAAAATACATTTATACTTTAGGGCATAAAAGGTATATAAGCAATTTTATCATTACAAGAACAATAATGAACAAAGTCATGTAATGACACATACATGGTACAAAGTTGTTCCAGTAATTATCATTCCAAGTTTAGGAATGAGTGAAAGGACTCATTTCCATAAACATATGGACATACGTATGCAGTGCAAGGACATACCTATACGTATATGTCTAAGCATATATGTATATATTCATGCACATGTAGCCATAGACATATTGTATGTACAGGATAGGCACGCATGTATAAAGATATGAGCTTGTGTACAGACATGCATACAGGTACATATGCAATATGCACATATACATTATATGATATATTCATATATACAGACAGGGAGATATATATATATATATATATATATATATATATATATATATATATATATATATATATATATATATATATATATATATATATATATATACACACACACACACACACACACACACTCTAGACAGATACCTATTCTTTGTTACATACACAGGTAGATAGATAGACAAAAACGATATGCTTTACAAGATTACCTCTTGATGCAAAATCCCTGCATAAAGGCAGTACATGCACATGCTCCTGATACGTGCTGTGCGTGTGTGGACAACACACACACACACACACACACACACACACACACACACACACACACACACGATTGCAGTGTTCAGGGCCATGATGGGAGTAGATAAAACTGACAGAAAAGATCTGTTTGTACAAGATGGGAGAGTAACAAGAAGACATGGAATGAAAATGAAAAAGTCATGTTGCTTGAAGGATATCAAGAAATATGGTTTTTCATATGTATGAATAGACCTGTGGAATGACCTGGACAAAGAGATCGTCCAGTCTAAAAACCTGAACGAGTTCAAAGCAAAATTTGACTTATTGAGAAACAGAGACGGGACCCCACGAGTGTAGCTCATTTCCTGTGCATCACAACTAGCTCATTTCCTGTGCATCACAACTGGGTAAATACAACTAGGTGAACACACACACACACACACACACACACACACACACACACACACACACACACACACACACACACACACACACAGATATGTCCAGTTGGGAAAAGTTTGCCCTAAAACACAGTTTTCTTTGAAAACCCTATTGAAAGCGATAATTTATCGGGGTAACTACCGTATTTTGAAACAACTCGTGTTTCAGCTGAGACTATACGTAAATCATCGCCCAGCACATTACCTGAACCCCATGATATGAGAATTTTATACTGTTTCGTAAGGAATTTCCGTGGGCAGTCTTGGTGCGGAGGCAATTTCACGTCAAGAATGTAAGTGATCGGATGGCAGGTCTATTTTGGTAGGCAGATAACCGTGGACAGAGGTTGCACAGGGACCGGAGACACTTCACAGTAGTCATTCGAGTGCAATGAAAAACAAGAGAAAAAAGGAGTATACGGGGAAGGAATGAAAGGGAAAATACTGAGAGAAGAGTGAGATGGAAGATAAGAAAAGAAACAGAGTAGGTTCTAATGGAGAGAGAGAGAGAGAGAGAGAGAGAGAGAGAGAGAGAGAGAAGGGTGAGGGGAAAGAGGGGAGAATACATAGCTAAATGAATAAAAGTTATGATACAGGGAAGAAGAGAAAAGATGGAGATGGAGAAAGAAAAACTGACACGGGAGAAAGACAGGGACCACAGTAACCTGCAGTCTCTCAGGGGGATGCGACGAAATACCAAGTCGGTGGTCATTTACCGAAATGGCACCGAACCGGCGTTTTAAATTGGAAAATATTATAATTTTTATCACCATATAGGTTCATACACACCTAATTGTCAGAAATCTAATGAAAAATTTGTGTAAGAGTTAACTGTTAATAAAAAATCAGGATTCAGGGTGATTTTCTGCTTATGTTAGCTTGAGTTCTTTTAATTGCCACTAGATCGACAACTCCCCTTGACAGACTTCTGTTTTGTATTAATGTTGATTTACAATGCAGATACATTTATTTGTACTTGAAATCAATATTAATGCAAAATAAAGTCTGTCAAGGCATGTTAACGATGTGAAATGGAAATATCCGCTAACTTCCGCAAAGTTCAGTTCTGAAACTTGGCTGTTTATTAATGATTATAATAAGCTCAACTTTTTGACCGAATTTAAGATAATTATGTGTGTATGAATCTATATGGTGATAATCTATCTATCTATCTATCTATTGTCAGACGCCTCAATCCCGTTTGGGGTGGCCACAAACAAATCGCCTCCACGTCGCCCTGTCCCCCGCCATTTCACTGCCCTGCTTCCAACTCACACACCCCTCTCTCATATACCTCTCCACCCCATCCCTCCATCTCACCTTCGGTCTCCCCCTCCCTCTTCCCCCCTCCACCTCACTGACATACACTCTCTTCGTCAGTCTTTTACCTTCCATCCTCTCCACATGGCCAAACCACCTCAGTGTGTTCCTCATAACGCTTCCTATCACATCCACATCCAAACCACAACGTTCCTTTATATCCTCATTTGTCAGCCTGTCTCTCCATGTGACTCCACAGGCTCCTCTTAAATAACTAATTTCCACTGCTCTCACTCTTGACTTGTGTCCTTCCAACAACGTCCAAGCTTCACTTCCATATGTTAGAGTTGGTATCACAATACTGTCATGTAGTAACTTTTTCACTTCCATGCTCACTTCCCTGTTTCTTATTACTGCTTTCAAAGAACCAGCAACCTTTCTTCCCTGCTGTACCCTTTCAAGCACTTCACCCTCTGAACCTCCATCCTTACTCATCACACTACCCAAGTACTTAAACGTACTCACATTTTCCAATTCCTCACCATCCAACCTCGCTGTACTTTCACTGACTTCACCTCTCTCAAAGACCATCACTTTACTCTTCCCTACATTCACCTTTAGATTCCGTTTCTTACACACTCTCCCAAACTCATCCACCAAGCCTTGCAGCTCCCCTTCGTCTTCACTCAACAACACAGTAACATCTGCAAACAATACAGGGACTTTCCAAACACTATCCTCTCTCACCAGGGCCAGTCCAACATCCACTACCCTACCCTGAAGTGAAAGAGAGAGAGAGATTGTCCAGGTGCTTGAGGATGGAAAAGTGGATGTATGTGGAATGACAAACAAAATGGAGGGGAGAAAGTGTGAGAGAATGGGAGTATGGATGGGGTATATGTGCAGGAGGAGGTGAGAATGAGAGGGCAAAGGAAGGAGTATGTAAAGTTGTGAGTAAAAGATGGAAGAAGAGCATAAGACAGTATGGATCAGTTGGGTCAAGGATTGTGTGGGTAAAGTTGAAAGTTGGAATTCAAATGTGGGCAATTGTGTGTGTGTATGCACCAACGCAAGATCGTTCTAGAAGAGTGAGAGAAAAGTTCTGGACAAATGTCGAAGTGTGCATGGAAAAGTTTGGAAGGAATGAGAGAGTGTTTTTGATCGGTGATATGAATGGTAAAGTAGGGAATGTGAAGGTGGATGGAATAGTTGGTGAGTGGGGTGTGCCTGCTGAGATAGATGAGAATGACAGTGCGCTAGTGGACATTTGTGCCGGGAGGGGGTTGGTGATAGCCAATACCCTCTTCAGGCATAAAATGATCCACAGGTATACATGGCGAGTGATGAGAAGAGTGGGTGGTGAACTGAATGAAAGGAAGGCAATGATTGATTATGTGTGTGTGGATGAAAGGATACGAAGATGTGTAATGGATGCAAAATCTTATAGAGGTTGGGGGAGTGGACTTTCTGACCACTACTTGATGGTGGTCAGAATTAGGATACAAGTAAGATGGAGGAATAGAAGAAGGGAAAGATGAGAGGAAGGAGTAGTTGCAAGGAGAGTGGAATGGTTACAAGAGGATGAGAAAAAGGCAGAGTATAAGAGAGAAATGGAGGAACGATTGGGCAAATATGAATTGGATCAGATGGGGGAAGTGGAAGGTGTGTGCAGGATATTTACAGAAAAAAAATGTGCAGCATGTGATGTGGTGTGTGGGAGGAAGAGAAGACGGAGGGGGGGGGGTGCAAGGAACAGCGTGGTGGACTGAAGAGGTGAGACAGGCTGTGGCACAAAATAAGAAATTATATGGAAATGTTCCTGACGCGTCTGTTTCCCTTTCATATATTGATATCCCCTATATTAGGTTGTGCCTCGACTGACAGTCACCAGGTGATGAGTGCAGGTATGTAATATAGAAAGGCATTACATATCTGCAGTCGATGGTGTTTTCTGGGTCGAGGTCTTTTTACCATTAGTGTAGGTTTAGCTATTTGTCTTTTTAGGACTTAGCATATATTACGATTTGTCTGTTAGGTGCTTAGTTTTAGGGACTTTAGGTTTCTTAGGCATTTTTTTCCTCTTAGATGATCTAAAGTTTAAGAAAACATAAAAAATATAAAAAAACAAATAAAAATCCAAAACGTTCCAATAAAATTTATGTATATATATATATATATATATATATATATATATATATATATATATATATATATATATATATATATATATATAATGCCTTAATGACCAGGGGCTTCGGCCCCAATGGTCGATAGAAAAAAAAAAAAAGTACACCAGTCCTGTATGATGGTGGATGTTAGCGCCGAATTGGTGACATGTGGAGATGTAGGAGGACTACTCGGACTTGGGAATAGGACCTGAAGCCTTTGCCCCGAGTCGGACACGTAAATATATATATATATATATATATATATATATATATATATATATATATATATATATATATATATATATATATATATATATATATATATATATATATTGTTACAGAACAGAGAAAGATAATGAACACTTTAAGTGGGAATACTAAAAATCACTACTGTCCCGTAAAGTTCCAGGTTCAAAACAAAAGAGTTAGGTAAAATTACAAGTTAAAGTTTAATGCTCAAACTAACAACAAAACATTCAGGACTCATAAGGATAATGTAATGGCAAAAAACAGGTTAAATATATAGTTAACTGCAATAGCCTCTATTAACACGAAAGTAGCATGAGTAAATTTATCTAAGTCAGCCCCGATAAAATGAAAATACCAGATATTACTCAGTGAATGCAAGATATATTATTACAGATACAAAATATTATTAATATGGGCTGACACCCAAAACACATGAATCACAAAAACCTCACTAGGCCCAAGAACTAACATCTTACGCTACACAGTACAAGAAAAAATGCAATAACAGTTATACTCAAATTACACCGCTGCTAGATGGTTGGAGACTTCCTGAGCACTCACAATAATAACAACTGTTCAGGGGAGGACAGAGATGTGAACAAAATGAGGAGTAGATCTAAGTGGCAATTAATGTAGAGACTGAGCTCATTATATAGGGGCCGGCAGAGCTTGATACAACTTGTAAGAAGGATACGCAAATGAAGCCAGAGGGGACAAAGAGTTGACACTCCTGCTCTGAACAACAGAAAGAACGACTTACTCTACTATAAGGGAGGAGGGGGGGGAGATAGAACACGCTCGTGATCAAACATGCAGCATACTGTACGGTAGAATTACACAAAGGATGATGAAATCATAGGCTATGTAACACCTCCCCACAAAGAAAAAGAAATTTACAAAGAAAATTTTATTATTCTAAAACAATCTGTCTAAAGTCTAGATAAGCAATCTGCAATAACATTTTCTTTCCCCTTGACATGTTGTATGTCTAATGAATACTCCTGAAGAAGTAGACTCCATCTTGTCAATCTCTGATTTTTATCTTTAAACTTACTAAGGAATTTCAGTGGGTTATGATCGGTATAAATGACTATGGGGTCAAAACCAGAACACAAATAAAATGAAAAATGCTGTAAACCCAAAATCAAGGCCAAAAGCTCTTTCTCAATAGCTGAGTAGTTCTTTTGAGGTGGAGTGAACTTCTTACTGTAATAAGATACAGGATGTTCAATACCCTGATCATCCTCTTGCAGCAAAACAGCCCCAGCTCCTGGATCACTTGCATCAACAGCCATCTTAAAAGGCTTAGCAAAATTTGGAGTAGCGAGCACTGGCTGACTTAATAGGATAGCTTTAAGTTTGCTGAAAGAGGATTCACAGTTATCGGTCCAGACAAATTTAACTCCCTTTTTCAGTAGGTCTGTAAGTGGTGATACAAGAATTGAAAAGTTAAGAAAAAATCTCCTGTAATAACCTACCATTCCCAAAAATCTTTGTAGCTCTTTCCTACTTTTAGGTCTGGGAAGATCACTTATAACCTGAACCTTAGCTGCTGGTGGTGCAACATGTCCATCACCAATTACGTACCCAAGGTACTGAACTTTAGCTTGACCAATCTCACACTTTGATAATTAGCTACAAGATTAGCCTGTACCAAACGCTCAAGAAATTTACTGACATGGCATAGGTGATCATTCCAGTTGTCACTGAAGATTAATACATCATCAGTATAAACAACACACCCTGCCAAACCCTCTGTTACAACATTCATGAGCTTCTGAAAAGTGGCTGGTGCATTCTTCATACCATATGGCATTACAGAACATGCAAAAGTCTTTCCTAGTGTTACAAAACATGAGATCTCCCTAGCACGTTCAGTCATAGGTACTTGCCAGTATCCCTTTAACAAATCAAACTTACTTATGTACCTAGCCTTTCCGATCTTGTCTATGCAATCTTCCACACGAGGGAGAGGATAAATGTCTGTTTGGTTTATCTGATTAACACGTCTGTAGTCAATGCAAAGCCGCTGTGACCCACCTGGCTTAGGGACTAGAGTGACAGGAGAACTCCACTCGCTCTGACAGGGCTCAATCATCTTGTGGTCCAACAGGTAGCCATGCTCCTTCTGGATGAGAGGAACTTTCACTGGGTTCACACTGTAAGGAGGCAGTTTAATTGGCTTTGCGTCTCCAACATCGACATCATGCATCAGCACAGTAGTTCTTCCTGGAGTGGCACGGAACACTTGCGGGTACTCCTGCAGTAATGCCGAAAACTCCTGCCTTTCCTCGGGAGGTAGGTGAGAAAGCTTAGTCTGGAGATCATCCATGATATCAGGATTCTTCCCCAAACTATCACTCAGGCTCATGCTGCATGGGAGAACTTCACTTGCAGACTCGGGTGGAACAGCTACAGTGCAGACTGGATTATTTTCGTCCCGCCTGTGATATAACTTTAGCATGTTGATGTGACAAAGTTGCTTGTTCTTTCTACGATCTGGTGTGGCGATGACATAGTTGACATCACTGAGTTTCTTCTCCACGAAATAAGGACCACTAAACTTGGCTTGAAGAGGTTGCCCATGCACCGGTAGCAGAATCAAAACCTGATCTCCTGACTGAAAGTGGCGTAACCTGGACTTCTTATCATACCAAGTCTTCATCTTCTCCTAAGCAGCTCTTAAATTCTCTCTCGGCAGCTGTAAAGCAGTGGACAGCCGTTCTTTGAATTTCATCACATACTCCAGCAGGTTAACGTCATCTTCCTCCGACAGCCAGCATTCCTTGAGTAACTTAAAGGGTCCTCTTACTTCATGGCCAAACAGTAGTTCAAAAGGTGGGAAGCCCAGTGATTCATTTGGAGATTCTCTTGCAGCAAATACAAGGAATGTAAGACCTTTTATCCCAGTCTTTCTGATGTTCCAAACAGTATTTCTTGAGCATCGACTTGAGCATTTGATGATATCTCTCCAACGCTCCTTGGGTCTGGGGATGGTAAGCTGAAGACATGATCTGGGTGATGCCCAACTCTTTCAGAGACTGCTTGAAAACATTTGACATGAAATTACTTCCCCGGTCTGACTGTACCTCCTTGGGCAGACCAAACTTTGTGAAGATCCATAGCATTTCCTTAACCACGTTCTTTGCTGAGATATTTCTAAGTGGAATGTCTTCAGGATAACGAGTAGCCATATGAATCAGGGTCAACACATAAGAAAATCCTGAAGAAGTCTTAGGAAGAGGGCCCACAATATCCACCAACACACGGGTGAATGGCGCCTCAAAAGGAGGAATGGAAACTAGAGGTGCAACCTTTTCAGTCTGATTACACTTCCCCACAACTTGACAGGTGTGACAAAACTTACAATACCAGGAAACATCCCTGAAGATACCTGGCCAGTAGAAGTGTTTCGAAATGCGTGGCACAGTCTTCCTCACTCCAAGGTGTCCTGCCAAACTGGAATCATGAGCCACTCTAATGATATCCTGCCTACTAACACGAGGGGTGACAACTTGATGTACAACCTCCCATTCACAGTCGGCTGATGCTGTTGGGGGTCTCCACTTCTTCATAAGTACTCCTGACTTTATATAATAACAAGTAGAAGCACCAGCTGACTCTTCCTCACTGCAAGCAGAGTTAGCTAGACCTTTCAACTCAGGGTCAGCAACCTGCAACTCAACCAACTCTTGACAAGACAAATTATCAACACTACGCAGTACTGCCTCATCTGGTGAGTGGTCCAAATTAGCAAGAAAAGTGTCAGCTAGGATAACATCATCATCATCATTATCCTCTAAGTCACCAGTAACTTTAGACTTAGCCCTAGTGACAGCACATGCAGGGAACACATCAGGGACATCACAATCCTGGGCCGCAGCCACTGGCTCACTAGACAACTGAGGAGCTGGACACACTTGACTTCCACCAATATCATTTCCAAGAGTGTCTCAACCAACCCAATCATAACGGAACCATTAACAAAACCAGACTCTAAATTCACTCTGCACAGAGGGACAGAGAAGTAATTATTCCCTACACCTTGTAAGATTACAGTTTCATCAGAGGAATTAACATTAGAGCCTAGAACATTGGTCAGCATAAGGGATTGGCATGCACCTGTATCACGATATATTTTAACTGATTTCCTGTTATTACTGTCCAGAGGACTGACAAAACCATCAGACAGGAAATTAGCACATGAACTCTTGAGAGTGTCACCCACGTTACTGCTCAAAAGAGGAGCTCCATCATGAGAATTTAATTTACCCCTCAAAGCAGGTTCAGTTAACTCAGTTAAAGAATTCTGGGAACTCTCAAGGGTGGACACTAGACCAATTGACTGAATATTTAAAGACTCCTTTTTGTTCACATCACGCTGTCTCCTGAAACATTTCTCCGTAGTATGACCAAGCTTACTACAATAAGTACATTTACTTTTCTGAAATCTAGAGGTGGAGCTGGTATTTACTTCCTGAGAAACATCATCTTTATTCTCTTTCCTGTTACCTGTACTCTGAGTAGAGGCAACGTACTTACTCTCAGCTTTCCGTTTTTCTTTATAATATCTCTTGTGAGTGAGAACATATTCATCAGCTAAAACTGCAGCATCAGACAAATTATCTATTCTTTTCTCATCAAGATATAGGCTTACATCTTTATTAATACACCTTTTGAAGTCCTCCAGCAAAATCATCTGCTTAAATATACCAAAATCAGAATCCACATTCTTAGAAATTAACCACTGCTCTAACAGATCTTCTTTGATTTTTGCATACTCAAGATGGGATTGCTTATCTTGCTTATAAGTTGTCCTAAATTTTACTCTATAGGCTTCAGGAACAAACTCATAGGCCTTAAGAATCAAGCTCTTAACTACATCATAATTATCAGATTGATCCTGAGGCAAAGATGCATAAGTTACTTGAGCTTTACCGGTGAGAACAGTTTGAAGGAGTACTGGCCAATACTTTTTGGGCCAATTAAAACCTGTAGCTACCCTCTCAAACAACTGAAAATACTTTGTTAAATCAGATTCGTTAAAAGGAGGGACAAGTTTAACATTTTTAGCCACATCAAAATCATCAGAGCTAGATGATCCAGTTCCACCTTGTTTCATGCGATACTCATGGTCTGCCAGAATCCTAGCAAGTCCAACTTGTACCTGAAACTCAGCCTCCTGAATACGAGCCTGAGACTCCGCCTCCTTAGCTTGAGACTCAGCCTCCTTAGCACGAGCCTGAAACTCAGCTTCCTTAACACGAGCCTCTTGCAGAGCTAGCTGTAACTTAGCTATTTCAATCTGCGTTTGCTCATTTGGAGGAGTTACATTAAACAAGCTTTTATTAATCATGCCAACAATTTGATCTTTAGAATGATGAGAGTGAACTGCAATTCCTAATTGTTGAGCAACAAGCTTAAGTTCATTCTTTGTTCTGTTTTCTACATCACACACTGTTTGCACATTTGACAAAAAATCTTTGGCTTCATCAAGCATAGTAATAGTAGACATCATGAATAAATCACAGTCACAAAATATCAAGCAATATCCTTATGATAATATCCTGAATATCCTGATAAGAGGTCGCCAAATTTATGTTACGGAACAGAGAAAGATAATGTACACTTTTAAGTGAGAATACTAAAAATCACTACTGTCCCGTAAAGTTCCAGGTTCAAAACAAAAGAGTTAGGTAAAATTACAAGTTAAAGTTTAATGCTCAAACTAACAACAAAACATTCAGGACTCATAAGGATAATGTAATGGCAAAAAACAGGTTAAATATATAGTTAACTGCAATAGCCTCTATTAACACGAAAGTAGCATGAGTAAATTTATCTAAGTCAGCCCTGATAAAATTAAAATACCAGATAATACTCAGTGAATGCAAGATATATTATTACAGATACAAAATATTATTAATAAGGGCTGACACCCAAAACACATGAATCTCAAAAACCTCACTAGGCCTAAGAACTAACATCTTACGCTACACAGTGCAAGAAAAAATGCAATAACAGTTATACTCAAATTACACTGTTGCTAGATGGTTGGAGACTTCCTGAGCACTCACAATAATAACAACTGTTCAGGGGAGGACAGAGATGTGAACAAAATGAGGAGTAGATCTAAGTGGCAATTAATGTAGAGACAGCTCATTATATAGGGGCCGGCAGAGCTTGATACAACTTGTAAGAAGGACGCGCAAATGAAGCCAGAGGGGACAAAGAGTTGACACTCCTGCTCTGAACAACAGAGAGAACGACTTACTCTACTATAGGGGGGGTGGGGGGGAGATAGAACACGCTCGTGATCAAACATGCAGCATACTGTACGTTAGAATTACACAAAGGATGATGAAATCATAGGCTATGTAACAATATATATATATATATATATATATATATATATATATATATATATATATATATATATATATATATATATATATAATATCTCACACATTCCTGTCATCGTTTAATTTACTATATATATATATATTTTTTTTTTTTATTGAAGCGAAGATGCACTTGAAAGGTTGATGATGATTTGCTGAATGCAACATGTCCAAAAAATATTTACGAACCCAAATTTCCCCCTCAGATATTTGTTATCAGTTAATAATGCTAGATTATGAAGTAATGTTGCATTCCGCCAATAATCACCAATCTGTCAAGTGCATCTTCGCCTAGATAAAAAAAACTGAGTATAGTTACTTTCAAGGCAAGTGACAAATTTCTGTATTACTCTCATTATTTTCTGTATACTTCCTTTACACTCTCCATCCACTCTTTCCCTCAGCCTCTTTCACTTTACTTTTGTCTGAATTCTGTCTGTCTGTCTGTCTGTCTGTCTCTCTCTCTCTCTCTCTCTCTCTCTCTCTCTCTCTCTCTCTCTCTCTTTACTTTTACTTCTTTCCTGCACCTCCTGTCTTTTGTGTCTCCTTTCTTTGAATTCCCTCAGGCTCTTCTTTTATCGTTTATTTTTTATTTATTTATTTTTTTTGTGTGTGTGTTGTGACACTGTCTCCCTCTTCTCATGTTTTCTGTAACTTTTTCTTCCATTTCGTTTCCCTTTCTCCTTCTGTTGATGTGTCCTTTAGGAATTGTTTTAGGTGCTCATTCTCAGTCTCTCGTCATAATGCCTTACACCCTGCCTTACCTGACACTGGCTAACCTCACAAACCTTATATAAAAATATAAACATGCGAGGAGAATAATAGCAGCAGGAGGGTCGGCACATAATAATAGCTACTATAAGAGAATGACGATACCTATAGAATAAGAAAAGGAAAGAGAAGAAGGTTGCCTCTCCTTGCCCTACCTTACCTCACCATCGCCTCACCTCACACTGTCTCAATTCACACAGTCTTCCTTCGCACTGCCTTACATAAGAAGAGGGTATTTGCAGGAGGCCGGTTGGCCCATAAGTTGCAGGTCCTATGAGTGTGCCTTTGCTAAAGAAATAATGGAGGGACAGCGAAGATGAAGGTTGCCTCACTTCACATTGCCTCACCTTGCACTGCCTCCCCTTACACTGCCTCACCTTACATTCTCTCACCGCACAGACTCACCTCACACTGCCTAACCTCATACTGCTTCACCTTACACTGTCTCACATAACAGTCTCACCTCACACTGCCTCACCTTACACAGTCTCACCTCACACTGCCTCATTTCTTACTGCCTCATCTCACTGCATCACCTCACGCTCACTCACCCGACATTTGCCTCATTCTACACTCCCTCACCTCACGCTGCATCTCCTCACACTGCTTCACATACATCTGCCAAATTTCAAGCTGTCTCGCCTTACGCTGCAACATTCAACTTCACACTGGGTCACAACACACTAGCTCACCTCACAGACCCACCTCGCTCTGCCTCATCTCACAACATGTTTTCAGTTCACTCTGCTTGGACTCTTATTACATTGTCATAACTCTGTCTTGCAATTCTGTTTCTCTTCTTTTCATTACGTCTTCCTTTTCTTTTGTGCATGCTGTCCACCTTTACTGTGCACTTTATCACCTCACCTGGACGGAGTCCAGCGAGGCATTGTTTTTGGTCGAATTTGTTTGTTTGTTTGTTTGTTGGCAACATTACGGAAAAAACGGTTGAATGAAATTGCATGAAACTTTCAGGATATGGAGGCAATGGTCCGAAAAGGAAGTGATTAAATTTTGGAGGTAACCGAGTGACCCTGAAAGGTCATAATCAAGGTCATGGATTTTCAGAGGGCTATAACTTGAAACTGGTTGAAGGTTGAGATCTTTACTATTATCAGCATGCAGGAATTCCCATTGGGCTTTTCATTTGGCACCAAGACCTTTGACCTTGAGCGACCATGAAAGGTCAAACTCAGGGTCACGGGTATTTAGGGGGCTTTTAGTTGATACCATGACCTTTGACCTTGAGTGACCTTGAAAGGTCAAACTCAAGGTCACGGTTATTCAGGGGGCTACAACTCGATACTGGTTGAATATATAGTTACTATTATTAAGATATAGCAAATCTCATATGTGCTGTCATGTGACACCGTGAACTTTCACCTTGAGTGACTTTGAAAAGTAAAACGCAAGGTCACGGATTTTCAGCAGACTAAAATCTGAAAACGGGTAAAAATAAAATAACTGCTGTCGGACGAGGTTTATTGTGCCTTGCTCCACCAGTTTTCTTTCTTAATCCCACATCATTTCCCTAAATCCTTTCCTCTTGCTTCTGTGAAGCATCCATTCTTCTCACATCCCCATCTCTCTCTCTCTCTCTCTCTCTCTCTCTCTCTCTCTCTCTCAAGGACGGAAATGAAAGACGTTGATCTCTCTGGTCGATATTTTTTTTTGGAAGTTTCCTGTTTATCCCCTACGGTTATGACTCGGGCTGCCCAAGATTGTGCGCTGGAACTGGTTTATAGGTGTGTGTGTGCGTGTGTGTGTGTGTGTGTGTGTGTGTGTGTGTGTGTGTGTGTGTGTGTGTGTGTGTGTGTGTGTGTCTTATGTTTATTGGTGGTGCTCTCTTTATTTTCTCACTGGCTTGAATCCCTAAGAAGCAACTGGCGGTTCGAGTGAGATAGGAGTATGGATTTTTTATGTTTTGCCTTTTGTAATAGTTCCCTCTCCCTAGTTTACAGATTTCCTTTGTTTGGGTGATATTCCAGTATCGTACGTTTGTGTTCATTTGCTGATTTTTTTTTCCTGTCTTGTATCATTAAAGTGTGTTGTTATCCAGATTTGTAGGTTTGTGTTTAGATTATTGTTCTTTGTTTCTTTTATTGGCAGAGTTTATGTTTTGTTCATTTTTATTTCCATTAACATTATTTTTTGGCGCACTTCTTTACTCTAGTAGGTGGGGACTCCAACAATCCACTCATTCAGTCTACTGGAACATTCGTCTGAATGCGTACTGAATGACGTACCAGATGGTTTCCTGTTAGGTTGTAACCATACAACCAAATGATGCCTCGCGGTTTAGGGGGTTAAGGCATTCTAATTGGACTGAGCCTCTTGTTGATGTATATCCGAGGGCAGGTTGAAGTTCAGTGTTCATATAAATCCATCCAGAGGCAAGTGAGGCTGGTTACTATCGCCTTAAATAGCAGGACTGAGTAGCCTAATAAATGATCTCTTATGATCCTGGTGGGGCAAGAAAGGAGTAGGTGATGGCTGGATTGATGGATAGATGAATATTTATTGTATTTGTTCGTCCTATTTTTGTTTAATATATTTTTAAATTAATTATCTTACCATCATTTTTTTTTAAGATTCATCATGTTTTCGTTATTGTGTCAATTTTTTCACTGAAGTTATTTAGAGTATTCATTTTAATATTTCTCATTCCACTGTAAGTCATCTGCTTCAGGTTTAAATCCTTATGAGGTGGACAAAGGATTTCTCAGGGAGGTGGATGGTGCTGTTCGGTTTACCTGTTTGTCTTTTAATCATATTTTAGCTGTGAATTCGATTTATCGGGGATCATTGTGTGCTTTATCCCTTTTTCCTTCGTGCTGTATAAAGCAGCAAGTGGTTACTTTATAAATCATTCTCAAACTGCATCAAAATCTCACTTACCAATATACACTTTATACTCAAATAGGGTAATTAGCTACAGATTCAGTAATTCGTCTCACCCTTCATGCTGCAGTGTCAGGGGATAGTGGAGAGGACAGTCAAGGTTAAATGGGGCAAAGGAGATTGTGAGCGAGTGCGACCATATAATTCCTATCTGGACCAAGCAGGTGCAGGGTGTGTGCTGCAGTCACTAATTCTCACGCTCATTATGTACACAGCCTTTTGAGACCACCAAATTGCCTCTATTCATCACCTCCTACCTCCACAGTGCCTCATCTTGAGATCTGGAGAGACTTCCAATGGAAAGGAGAAGGATAGCTGAATATTGTAATCTTTAAATGAAAGGTTGTAGTTAAGGAGATAGGCATATGTCTATCTATCCATAGCCAGACACCATAACCCCAAAACGGGTGGTGGTTTCTCTTTCAGTTAGTGCTTTTACGTGAAGAGACACTAACCCTCCTCCAACCCACCTGCTGACACGTAGGGAACACTAATGGGTTGGTTATATGGTTACCATCCAGCATTGTAGATGGTTTCTTGGCTTACAGGAAACCATTTGGCTTGTCACTCAATGTAAAGCCACCTGAAATGGAAAGAGGAGTAAACAATTGACAAGAAAGATGAGAGAAATAGGAAGGGAGAGGACAAACATACAAAAAAGGTGTGTGGTTGAAAGAAGTCTACTTTGGGGAAAGAAACAAAACAAACTGTATTCGAGAAGGACTCGGTTCGTTAGATCCCAGAGCTTTATGGGCTGATGGAGGCTGTTAGTAATCCATCCAATTAGGTGGATCCTCGTTGAACTGATTTTTACCGTCTGGTAGCAGCAAGAATTTTACCAAAGAGATGTCACAGTATCGAAACGATCAGTTTGGTTTTACACTGTAGGGAGTGGGACAATCTGCTGCTAATGTCTTGTCTACAGGGGCCATCCATAGGTGAAATATTGTACTGCAAAATTAAGAATTAATTTATGAGGATGTTATCGTACTGAAGAGTTACCTTGATAATATGGATGTCTCTGATATGAGCGAGATATCTCGATCTTCATTTTGTTAATCGCAGTTCTTACCAAGTTGATGTATATACATACAACCGCATATAGATAGATAGATAGATAGATAGATAATTATACTTATATTTCAGCCTGTCAACCAGTCTCATTTTATCTCTCCATCTACTACCTATCTATCTCCAGTATATTCATTTATCTCTTATTTTCCCTGTGCTGCATAATACTGATTTTCCTTCTCTGTCCAAATTTCTCCCAGTTTGTTTTCCTAAGCTTCTTTTTCTCTCTGTCACTGAATCTTTTATTCCACTGATATTCATTTTTTTCTGTCTGCATCTCCGTCTGACATTCTGTCTCCGTCTCCTTCATGCTCTCTGTCTCTCCGTTTAGCTGTTTGTCTGTCTCCGCCTCTATTCTCTCTGCCTCTCCAAATGTCTGTCTTTCTGTTCTGTCTGTCTGTCTTACTTATCTGCTCGTTTGCCTCTCTGGTTTATTTGTCTGTCCGTATGTATATTTATCAATGTCTCGGCAACAATTTCAAATTGTCTCTTGCTTCTGCTGATAGGTTTGCTTTTAATTCGTGTCTGATAATTATCTGTCTTTCTGTATATATCCGTCTATTAGTCTATCTGAACAGAACACATATTGATACAAGTTTGTCTGTCTACTTTATTTTCTATATATACTACAATGGAGTACGAATAATCTCTCTATCTTCTGTCTGTCTGTCTGTCTGTCTGTCTGTTCTCTCTCTCTCTCTCTCTCTCTCTCTCTGACGTGGACTTAAGGTGATTACTCATATATGAATGTGTGTGTGTGTGTGTGTGTGTGTGTGTGTGTGTGTGTGTGTGTGTGTGTGTGTGTGTGTGTGTGAAGAAGGATTAAATTCAACGATTTCTATATTTGCGAACGATACTAAGTTACTGACTGAGCTGACACGGCAAAGAAGAGGCAGAGAATACAGAAAGATCCTGATTAACTGGTTAATTGGGCCCAAACGTGGAAAAAGGATTTCAGTATTAATGAATGCGTAAAATATTGATGGTAAAAACATAAGAGCCACATATATTCCCTAGTATGCACACACTTGGAATACTGAGTTTACTGTAGTTCTGGTCATCTTATTAAAAATTTATGGAAACACTCCAAAGGGTAGTGAAGGGTGACAAAAATGATACCCAGAATGAGAAATAAACCTTAGTAAGTTCAGAAGAGTTCACTCTGTTTTGCTTAACTAAGCACAGCCTTGGAAGGGGTGGGGCGATTCAATTCATGTCCACAAAATACTGAAAGGACATGATAACTGATGACCGTCGAAGAGTACTGCACAATAGTTCAGTCAAATCATCACAGAAGTACTGGACACAAAAATGTTGGCAAACATTTCCACTCCCAGGAACCTAAACATTTCATCTACAATTGAGTTGTAACTACATGAAACAAGGTGCCTTCCACTGTGGTTAACTGCGATATACTTCTAAAGAAAAACCTTCTGGATAAGTATTTGTCCTCTAATACTCACCAAAGCAAGTTTACTTTTCAACAGAACATTTATGAACTAAGATTTCTTATAGTCCAAACCATGGACTGGGCACCAGTAAGCACTGAACAACATCGAAATGTTCTTAACATCGACTAGATGGATTTCCTTTGCAGGTGAAAACAGTATACAATTCATTTTTCTTTCATCGTTCCCTATAAAAATTCCATGACAGCTTATCTATGTTGCGTGATGGTCCTTCCCACAATTTCCTCCCGGTTTCGGTTGGAGGGTTTGGAGGGTGAGGACAAACCTTGCTACTTGTCTATCATTGTCGTCGACAAATAGAACAGATACTGTACGTTTGTTAAAACCTATCTTGTAACAAACAGCTTTTAAAGGTACAATATATCTGGCTGTCTTCATTTCCACTGTATTTCTTTTTACCCTTCAGTTACTCTTTCGTCCCTACTCTTCACTCTCTTGGTAACATATTTTTTCTTCCTCTTCTTCATTTGGCCTTCCTTCCACACTGTTCCATTTCTTCTTTTTCCCGTTCGTCCTCTGGTTGGTCCTCTTCCTCTTATTTCTCCAGCATCTCCCACATTCTTTCTCTGTTTTCCAATATCTGTCATTTTCGTCCCCTCCTATATCTTTCCCTCCTCCTCCTCCTCCTCTCTCTCTCTCTCTCTCTCTCTCTCTCTCTCTCTCTCATTGTCTCTTTTATTGCAGCTGTCTGTCTCCCAGATTTCTTTTCGCTCTTTTTTTTGTTCCCCTGTTTACTGTTCCTATTTATTTCAAGTGCAGTTTTTGTCATTGTTTAGGTTCAGTTAGCCATTTCAACACTACACAGCTTTCGTTCTCTGTCCTCTCTCTCCCCTTATCTCTTTTTAAAATTTCTCTCACTCCCCTCCTCTCGTCTTTTTCTGTCTTACGTTTTTACTGTATTTAGGTAGAGTTTTTCCATTTATTTTGCCGAGTGAAATCTGCTGACAAGAGAGAGAGAGAGAGAGAGAGAGAGAGAGAGAGAGAGAGAGAGAGAAATTGCAAGGAAGGCGGTAGAGAATCCTGTTGTTTTATTTTCCTTCATTTTCTTCTTTCATCAAATAACAATCTTCCTTCTCCTCCTCCTCCACCTTTATTTCCTATGTTATTCTCTTCTTCCACTCATCTTTTTTTTCCCTTTTTCTCTTTCTTTCTTCTTCTTCTTCTTCTTCTTCTTCTCCTCCTCCTCCTTCTCCTCCTCCTCCTCCTCCTCATCCTCCTCTTTCTTCTTCTTCTATCAAACCATCATCATCATCATTATCCTCATCTTCTTCTCACACCACGTCTCTCATATCAGCTATGCCTTTGTCTGTTGTGTACCTCCCGAAGGACCCTACTTCCTTCCCACTTCCTTCTTTTCTTTCTGCCGGTTAATTCTTTCCATTTCTCTCTCTCTCTCTTTCTCTCTCTCTCTCTCTCTCTCTCTCTCTCTCTCTGTCAACCTTCATATTAGCTCCTCTCCTGCTTTTTGCATAATTTAATTACTTTAAATACTCTATCCGGGGCAACCCATGGAAAAAGAAGATGGGAAACTGGAGGAAAACATGCAAAAATGTGAGTAGCTTCTCTAATTAACCAAGTTGTTTTTCTTTCGTTTTTCGTGGGGTTCCGAGGTGTTTGGAGGAGCACTTGTGGAAACGAAGTAATTTCCTTTTGTTATAACATGTCTGATTTGTCTGACGTGTGGGAAGCCAAATATGGCGTCAATGTTTTTTCCTTCATTTGTGGGTTACTTGTTTACAAATTTAATCGAAAACTATGGTGCCTTTTTGAAATGATATTAATGCTTCTTATGACGACTGCACAAAGCTAAAAAGAGAGTCTGGAAATATCTTTCAGTGGCATTGTCCATACGACACATCTTTCTTAAGTTGGATAAAGACTTTTGGAGATGGTGAAGCTGGGGTGATATGATAAAGCCTTCATTAGCCTTTTCATACGAGGAGTTTTTCCTTAGCTGAATGAAACTGCCGTGAAATACTGAAATGCTGGAGTTAGATACAGCCTTCATTATCCCATTCAGCACACGGTCTGTCGTAAATCAATATACATCCATATACGTAAAGACGCCTGAGTCCTGAAAGTGCTTGTGTTCCATGGTAATGTTTGGTGTATGTTTATGGGATCATGGAAAAAAAACATTTTTTGGGGGGGAGGGGGGCTAAGTGTGTTCTAGATACCAGGTATTTTTCTTTATTAGTTTATAAATAGGAACAGTAAACAGGGGAACAAAAGATGTATCAACAGTGGTGTTTCTCAGGGCTCTGTCCTATCACCAACTCTCTTCCTTTTATTCATCAATGATCTTCTAAGCTGTACATCTAACCCTATCCACTCATACGCTGATGACTCCACCCTTCACCTTTCCATTCGATTCCCGCAACGTCCATCTCAGCAGTTACTTCAACATACAAGGGATGAGGCTATGGCACACCTAATGTCTGACTTGGCTCGAATCTCTAACTGGGGTAAAAATAATATTGTTGTTTTCAATGCATCAAAGACTCAGTTTTTGCACCTATCAACCCGACAAAATCTTCCACAGGTATACCCACTAATGTTTAATAATATTCAGCTTAATCCTGCATCATCCTTGAACATGCTTGGGGTTTCATTTACTCGGGACTTATCTTGGAAAGATCATATTACATCTCTTATAAAATCTGCTTCCAAGAGATTAGGTGTGCTAACCCGACTCCATTCCTTCTTTACCCCTGCACAATTGTTGACTCTATACAGGGGTTTTATCCGCCCCTGTGTGGAGTACAACTCTCATGTGTGGGGAGGCTCCCCACATACAGCTCTTCTCAATAGGGTGGAGTCAAAGGATTTTCGCCTCATTAACTCTCCTCCTCTTACTGACTCCCTTCAACCTTTGTCTCTTCGCCGCACTGTTGCATCGTTATCTCTTTTCTATCGCTACTTCAATGGTCACTGCTCCTCTGAACTGTCTGCATGCATTCCTCCACTTCTACGATGGGCGCGTAGCACCCGTCTACCAGCAAACTCTCATCCCTTTTCTGTCCAACACTCTAATGCAAGAGTTAACCGTTACTCCCAGTCCTTCAATTATGCAACAGGTCAACTCTGGAACTGGCTTCCTCTGTCTGTATTTCCTGCTTCCTATGATCTCCATTCTTTCAAATGCAGTGTGTCCAGGCATCTGGAAATGATCGTATCTTGAATTTGGCTCTCTCTTGTATTTTGTTTTTCTCTTGGAAGGAACAGTTTTGTGGGCTCGTTGCTTTTGGTTCCTTCTTCCTCACAAAAAAAAAAAAAAAAAAAAAAAAATCGCTGAGGGGGGGCTGCAAGATCAGAGAAGTCTAGGACAAAAAATCTCCAGTACTCTACCATACCCAAGAATTGCTGCAATCCTCTCTTATATTGGGGTTGGGGGAGCTAACTATGGCATGAACTTTAACATCAGGTGGGCTTACCAAATACTGTACTTGAGCCTTTACAAACTCCATCCAAAGCTACTGTTATTCTCTTGGTGAGGACTTTACTGAAAAGTTTGTAAATGACTGATAATAAGCTGATGGGTCGAAAGTTACTAAGATCTTTTGAGTCATCTTTATGTAAATCAATGTTATTATTGCATTACCGCCATGTTTTGTGAATTTTCTTTTTTATTCTTTGAGTAAATAAGTGGGCAAGCCTATTTTGTATTTCTTCTCTTGCATCCAACAGTAAATCTGCTACTCTTCCATCTTCGCTTGTGACCTTCCCACTTTTATATTTTTAAGAGAAATGTTTACTTGGTTTGGTGTCATCTCTGGTATTTCACTTGTGTCAGTTGAAAAGTTAGCTATTGGTACCATTATCTTTGATGCATACAGTTCTTAGTAAAATTCTTCATCTCATCATCATCCTACGTTGCATTTAATGATTTCTGCTTTTTTGTCCTTCAGTGATATCATTTGTTGCCAGTTTAATTCGGACCTGTTTCAGACGGGTTCCTTTTTTGATGGTTTCATTGATCTGATACATTATTCTTTTCTTTTTCTTCTCTCTGCCTCTTGTTGATACGCTTATTTAATACTCCATCTTTCTTTGTTTCAACTTTCATCTCCTTCCCTCTTTTCATGAGCTATAAGGCCAATTTTGAATACTTGTTGGCAATGGTTGTATTAGCTTTCCCTACAATCTCACCTGATTCTCTTAGCGTTATTGTTATTTTGTCATTCAACTCCTCAATGTGGCACTCAGCATAACTGAGAGCCTGAAATCTGTTCGTAATTTCTTTCTGAAAGGCTGCTTTGTTTTCGGTTAATATTATTGGGCTTATCTTTTACTTTTTTTTTTTTTTTAGTCAGCTTCTTAATTTCTTCATATGTGTATAGAAATATAAACAAATATATATATATATATATATATATATATATATATATATATATATATATATATATTGCCAGACGCCTTAATCCCGTAAGGGGTGACCACAAACAAATCGCCTCCATGTCGCCCTGTTTCCCGCTATTTCACTGCCCTGCTCCCAGCTCACCCCCCCCCTCTCTCATATACCTCTTCACCACATCCCTTCATCTCATTCATTACCTCCCCCTCCCTCTCCCCCCCTCCACCTCACTCACATACACTTTCCTTGTCAGTCTCTCACTCTCCATCCTCTCCGCATGGCCAAACCACCTTAGTGTGTTTTTCTTAACTCTTCCTATCACATCCACATCCACACCACAACGCTCCTTCACTTCCTTGTTTGTCAGTCTGTCTCTACATGTGACTCCACATGCTCCTCTCAGTAACTCATTTCCACTGCTCTCACTCTGACATGTGGTAGGTCGGGGCGCTCATCATCCACTAACTTAGTGTAGTTGTACTCTGTTTTTAGGGTACCTCTACACTTGAGGGGCAAGCCAAATGATTTCCTGTAAACCAGGAAAGCATTTACAACACTGGGTGTTAACCTTGTAACCAGCCAATATGTGTTCCCTACGTGACAGCAACAAGTGGGTTAACGAAGGCTTAGTGCCCCTCCCCGGAAAACAACTAACTAAAAATACGATATATATATATATATATATATATATATATATATATATATATATATATATATATATATATATATATATATATATATATATATATTGTTACGGAACAGAGAGAGATAATACTAAAATCACTACTGTCCCGTAAAGTTCCAGGTTCAAAACAAAAGAGTTAGGTAAAATTACAAGTTAAAGTTTAATGCTCAAACTAACAACTAAACATTCAGGACTCATAAGGATAATGTAATGGCAAAACAACAGGTTAAATATATGGTTAACTGCAATAGCCTCTATTAACACGAAATTAGCAAGAGGAAATTTATCTAAGTCAGCCCTGATAAAATGAGAAAACCGGATAATGCTCAGTTAATGAAAAATATATTATTACAGATACAAAATATTATTACTACTGGCTGACAGTAAAAACTTTACATTAATCACAAAAACCTCACCAGGCCTACGAATTAACACCTTATGCTATACAGTACAAGAAAAAATATAATAACACTTATACTCAAATTACACAGCAGCTAGATGGTTGGAGACTTCCTGAGCACTCACAAAAATAATAACAACTGTACAGGGGAGGACAGAGATGTGAACAAAACGAGGAGTAGATCTAAGTGGCAATTAATGCAGAGACTGAGCTCATTATATAGGGGCCGGCAGAGCTTGATACAACTTGTAAGAAGGACGGGCAAATGAAGCCATAGGAGACAAAGAGTTGACACTCCTGATCTGAACAACAGAAAGAACGACTTACTCTACTATAAGGGAGGAGAAGGGGGGAGTGAGGTAGAACACGGAAGCTTGGTCACTATGGAAGCCACGTGGCGAATCGTGATCAAACCTGCAGCATACTGTACGTTAGAATTATACAAAGGATGATGAAATCATAGGCTATGTAACAAATCCCCACAAAAAAAAAAAAAAAAAAAATTACGAAGGAAATTTCTTATTACTCTAAAGCAATCTGTCTAAAGTCTAGATAAGCAATCTGCAATAACATTTTCTTTCCCCTTGACATGTTGTATGTCTAATGAATACTCCTGAAGAAGTAGACTCCATCTTGTCAATCTCTGATTTTTATCTTTAAACTTACTAAGGAATTTCAGTGGGTTATGATCGGTATAAATGACTATGCCAAAACCAGAACACAAATAAAATGAAAAATGCTGTAAACCCAAAATCAAGGCCAAAAGCTCTTTCTCAACAGTTGAGTAGTTCTTTTGAGGTGGAGTGAACTTCTTACTGTAATAAGATACAGGGTGTTCAATACCCTGATCATCCTCTTGCAGCAAAACAGCCCCAGTTCCTGTATCACTTGCGCCAACAGCCATCTTAAAAGGCTTAGCAAAATTTGGAGTAGCGAGCACTGGCTGACTTAATAGGATTGCTTCAAGTTTGCTGAAAGAGGATTCACAGTTATCGGTCCAGACAAATGTAACTCCCTTTTTCAGTAGGTCTGTAAGTGGTGATACAAGAATTGAAAAGTTAAGAACAAAACTCCTGTAATAACCTACCATTCCCAAAAAATCTTTGTAGCTCTTTCCTACTTTTAGGTCTGGGAAGATCACTTATAACCTGAACCTTAGCTGCTGGTGGTGCAACGCGTCCATCACCAATTACGTACCCAAGGTACTGAACTTTAGCTTGACCAAACTCACACTTTGATAAATTAGCTACAAGATTAGCCTGAACCAAACGCTTAAGAAATTTACTGACATGGCATAGGTGATCTTTCCAGTTGTCACTGAAGATTAATACATCATCAATATAAACAACACACCCTGCCAAACCCTCTGTTACAACATTCATGAGCTTCTGAAATGTGGCTGGTGCATTCTTCATACCATATGGCATTACAGAACATGCAAAAGTCTTTCCTAGTATTACAAAACATGAGATCTCCCTAGCACGTTCAGTCATAGGTACTTGCCAGTATCCCTTTAACAAATCAAACTTACTCATGTACCTAGCCTTTCCGATCTTGTCTATGCAATCTTCCACGCGAGGGAGAGGGTAAGTGTGTGTTTTGGTTATCTGATTAACACGTCTGTAGTCGATGCAAAGCCGCTGTGACCCACCTGGCTTAGGGACTAGAGTGACAGGAGAACTCCACCCGCTCTGACAGGGCTCAATCATCTTGTGGTCCAACAGGTAGCCAAGCTCATTCTGGATGAGAGGAACTTTCACTGGGTTCACACGGTAAGGAGGCAGTTTAATTGGCTTTGCGTCTCCAACATCGACATCATGCATCAACACAGTGGTTCTTCCTGGAGTGGCACGGAACACTTGCGGGTACTCCTGCAGTAATGCCGAAAACTCCTGCCTTTCCTCGGGAGCTAGATGAGAAAGCTCTGTCTCGAGATCATTCATGATATCAGGATTCTTCCACAAACTATCACTCAAGCTCATGCTGCATGGGAGAACTTCACTTGCAGACTCGGGTGGAACAGCTACAATGCAGACTGGATTATTTTCGTCCCGCCTGTGATATAAATTTAGCATGTTGATGTGACAAAGTTGCTTGTTCTTTCTACGATCTGGTGTGGCAATGACATAGTTGACATCACTGAGTTTCTTCTCCACGAAATAAGGACCACTAAACTTGGCTTGAAGAGGTTGCCCATGCACCGGTAGCAGAATCAAAACCTGATCTCCTGGCTGAAAGTGGCGTAACCTGGACTTCTTATCAAACCAAGTCTTCATCTTCTCCTGAGCAGCTCCTAAATTCTCTCTCGCCAGCTGTAAAGCAGTGGACAGCCATTCTTTGAACTTCATCACATACTCCAGCAGGTTGATGTCATCTTCCTCCGACAGCCAGCATTCCTTGAGTAGCTTAAGGGATCCTCTTACTTCATGGCCAAACAGTAGTTCAAAGGGTGAGAAGCCCAGTGATTCATTTGGAGATTCTCTTGCGGCAAATACAACAAATGTAAGACCTTTATCCCAGTCTTTCTGATGTTCCAAACAGTATTTCTTGAGCACCGATTTGAGTGTTTGATGATATCTCTCCAACGCTCCTTGGGTCTGGGGATGGTAAGCTGAAGACGTGATCTGGGTGATGCCCAACTCTTTCAGAGACTGCTTGAAAACATTTTACATGAAATTACTTCCCCGGTCTGACTGTACCTCCTTGGGTAGACCAAACTTTGTGGAGAACGCTAGCATTTCCTTAACCACGTTCTTTGCTGAGATATTTCTAAGTGGAATGGCTTCAGGATAATGAGTAGCCATATCAATTAGGGTCAACACATAAGAAAATCCTGAAGAAGTCTTAGGAAGAGGCCCACAATATCCACCAACACACGGGTGAATGGCGCCTCAAAAGGAGGAGTGGGAACTAGAGGTGCAACCTTGTCGGTCTGATTACACTTCCCCACAACTTGACAGGTGTGACAAGACTTACAATACCAGGAAACATCTCTGAAGATACCTGGCCAGTAGAAGTGTTTCGAAATGTGTGCGACAGTCTTCCTCACTCCAAGGTGTCCTGCCAAACTGGAATCATGAGCCACTCTAATGATATCCTGCCTACAAACACGAGGGATGACAACTTGATGTACAACCTCCCATTCACAGTCGGCTGATGCTGTTGGGGGTCTCCACTTTCTCATAAGTACTCCTGACTTTATATAATAACAAGTAGAAGCACCGGCTGACTCTTCCTCACTGCAAGCAGAGTTAGCTAGACCTTTCAACTCAGGGTCAGCAACCTGCAACTCAACCAACTCTTGACGAGACAAATTATCAACACTACGGTGTACTTCCTCATCTGGTGAGTGGTCCAAATTAGCAAGAAAAGTGTCAGCTAGGATAACATCATCATCATCATTATCCTCTAAGTCACCAGTAACTTTACACTTAGCCCTAGTGACAGCACATGCAGAGAACCCGTCAGGGATATCACAATCCTGGGTCACAGTCACTGGTTCACTAGACAACTGAGGAGCTGGACACACTTGACTTCCACCAATATCATTTCCAAGTAAGAAAGTTACACCTGACATTGGGAGTGTCTCAACCAACCCAACCATAACGGAACCATTAACAAAACCAGACTCTAAATTCACTCTGCACAGAGGAACAGAGAAGTGATTATTCCCTACACCTTGTAAGATTACACTTTCATCAGAGGAATTAACATTAGAGCCTAGAACACTGGTCAGCATAAGGGATTGGCAAGCACCTGTATCACGATATATTTTAACTGATTTACTGTGATTACTGTCCAGAGGACTGACAAAACTATCAGACAGGAAATTAGCACATGAACTCTTGAGAGTGTCACCCACGTTACTGCTCAAAAGAGGAGCTTCATCATGAGAATTTAATTTACCCCTCAAAGCAGGTTCAGTTAACTCGATTAAAGAATTCTGGGAACTCTCAAGGGTGGACACTAGACCAAATGACTAAATATTTAAAGACTCCTTTTTGTTCACATCACGCTGTCTCCTGAAACATTTCTCCGTAGTATGACCAAGCTTACTACAATAAGTACATTTACTTTTCTGAAATCTAGAGGTGGGGCTGGTATTTACTTCCTGAGAAACATCATCTTTATTCTCTTTCCTGTTACCTGTACTCTGAGTAGAGGCAACGTACTTACTCTCAGCTTTCCTCTTTTCTTTAGAATATCTCTTGTGAGTGAGAACATATTCATCAGCTAAAACTGCAGCATCAGACAAATTATCTATTCTTCTCTCATCAAGATATAGGCTTACATCCTTATTATTACACCTTTTGAAGTCCTCCATCAAATTCATCTGCTTAAATTTGTCAAAATCAGAATTTACATTCTTAGAATTTAACCACTGCTCTAACAAATCTTCTTTGATTTTTGCATACTCAACATGGGATTGCTTATCTTGCTTATAAGTTGTCCTAAATTTTACTGTATAGGCTTCAGGAACAAGCTCATAGACCTTAAGAATCAAGCTCTTAACTACATCATAATTATCAGATTGATCCTGTGGCAAAGATGCATAAGTTACTTGAGCTTTACCGGTGAGAATAGTTTGAAGGAGTACTGGCCAATACTTTTTGGGCCAAATAAAACCTGTAGCTACCCTCTCAAACAACTGAAAATACTTTGTTAAATCAGATTCATTAAAAGGAGGGACAAGTTTAACATTTTTAGCCGCATCAAAATCATCAGAGCTAGATGATCCAGTTCCACCTTGTTTCATGCGATACTCATGGTCTGCCTGAATCCTAGCAAGTTCAACTTGTGCCTGAAACTCAGCCTCCTTAGCACGAGCCTGAAACTCAGCCTTCTTAGCATTTGCGTGAAACTCAGCCTCCTTAGCACGAGCCTCCTGCAGGGCTAGCTTTAACTTAGCTATTTCAATCTGCGCTTGCTCATCTGGAGAAGTTACATTAAACAAGCTTTCATTAATCATGTCAACAATTTGATCTTTAGAATGATGAGAGCGAACAGCAATTCCCAATTGTTGAGCAACAAGCTTAAGTTCATTCTTTGTTCTGTTTTCTACATCACACACTGTTTGCACATTTGACAAAAATTTTTTGGCTTCATCAAGAGTAGTAATAGTAGACATCATGAATAAATCACAGTCACAAAATATCAACCAATATCCTTATGATAATATCCTGAATATCCTGATAAGAGGTCGCCAAATTTATGTTATGGAATAGACAGAGATAATACTAAAATCACTACTGTCCCGTAAAGCTCCAGGTTCAAAACAAAAGAGTTAGGTAAAATTACAAGTTAAAGTTTAATGCTCAAACTAACAACTAAACATTCAGGACTCATAAGGATAATGTAATGGCAAAACAACAGGTTAAATATATGGTTAACTGCAATAGCCTCTATTAACACGAAATTAGCAAGAGGAAATTTATCTAAGTCAGCCCTGATAAAATGAGAAAACCGGATAATGCTCAGTTAATGCAAGATATATTATTACAGATACAAAATATTATTACTACTGGCTGACAGTAAAAACTTTACATTAATCACAAAAAGCTCACCAGGCCTACGAATTAACACCTTATGCTATACAGTACAAGATAAAATGTAATAACACTTTTACTCAAATTACACAGCAGCTAGATAGTTGGAGACTTCCTGAGCACTCACAAAAATAATAACAACTGTACAGCGGAGGACAGAGATGTGAACAAAATGAGGAGTAGATCTAAGTGGCAATTAATGCAGAGACTGAGCTCATTATATAGGGGCCGGCAGAGCTTGATACAACTTGTAAGAAGGACGCGCAAATGGAGCCATAGGAGACAAAGAGTTGACACTCCTGCTCTGAACAACAGAAAGAACGACTTACTCTACTATAAGGGAGGAGAAGGGGGGAGTGAGGTAGAACACGGAAGCTTGGTCACTATGGAAGCCACGAGGCGAATCGTGATCAAACATGCAGCATACTGTACGTTAGAATTATACAAAGGATGATGAAATCATAGGCTATGTAACAATATATATATATATATATATATATATATATATATATATATATATATATATATATATCCCCTCAGTAACATCCTGTCTACATGAATTCTTGTTATTGTCTGATGACTGTATTTAGCTTAAGGGAATCTCCTATGGAAATGGTAAGTATTCATCACGAATGACGGAGGTACAGTTACTTATGTTTTTGATATCCCCAGATGCTTTTGTATAGATAAAGAGATCGTAGTGTATGGTAAGAAACATTTTTCAGTTATATTCTTTTATTCGATGTAGAGGAAACTTTACCTAGTGAAGGGATTTGAGTTATGACTGATGTCACAGGGAAATAATATTAGGCTGAATAATATTACACTTTATTTCCCTCCTGGACAAGAGAAATGTACGGTACACTTCAATAATTTTGTGACTATTAAAATGCCTATTAAGTCTTTGAGAATTAGTCAGAACCTTTTATTTACTAAACAGTGTGGAATATTCCGATTCTGACAGTCTACCAAATATTTCATTCCCTGACACTCAACTGTTCTACGTTTCGCAGTTTCATTTAATTTCCACGCAAATAACCACTGTTTAAACCTAATACATGCTATTACTGTCTCATCTGGGACGAGTGTGATAGAACTAACGGGGTGCTTTATGGTATGTGAAATTAGTGCGCGATCATTTGTCACTGATTGTACAAATATACTACACGCACACTAATAAACCTGAACCTATAATGTTTGCGATGAGGGAAAGTCAAGGTAAGTGTATATTTGCTTAACAAGTAGTCACTAAATATTATGCAGATTAAATCCAAGAGTATTAATCCCTTCACTAAGATGAACCAATTTACATTTTATTTTTGTTGTCTCCAGACGATTTCATTCAGCTTAGGCAACCTCTCGTATGGGGAATAGGGAGTTAGACATAACTTTAAACAAACCCTTCATTGCCAGGAATGTTTGCAAAGCGAATAAAATCGTCTGGAGACTGCAAAGATGAGCCATATTTAATACATTAATGAAGAGAAAGAATGAAAAGAAATACCAAGTGCTGTTGCACAAGTTAATAATGACCACTACAATAGCTGATTATCTTACAAATGAGAACTGTGATGAAAATGTATCTCAAGTGGCTATCATATGGAGTCACAAATGGGATTTATGAGTGAACTTAATTAGTTCCTAATGATATTACAGATGAGACCGATGACATATGACATCGATGACATGACACAAATGACAGATGACATCGATGACATGACACAAATGACAGATGACACCGATGACGGATGACACTCGTATATACCGTTCCTCTTCCACTCTGATCGACGATTTCTCCTGTGTTGTGGGGACGGCTCAGTCAACGTTATTAATGTCAAAGCTGCATCACTGATTAATTTCCTGCTCCCACTGCCACACCCACGCCTTCGGCAGCAGACTGAACCGTCCCAGCAACACATGAAACACCACCAGATGAGCTTGTAATGCAGCACTATTTAAGGACCACCTTGTACATGTCCGAAAGATTAGCAGTTATAATACAATGTACACTCTGTGCAAAATAGTATTTTTAACCCGCCGCATGCTGGCTATTTTTAGCCCTATGGGTCGCCCCAGTGCCGGCCATTTTTTGACCTATTTTTTTGGCCATAATGATAGATTTTGATTTGAAAACAACGAATTTTGCCATTAAAATGCTCACCAAGGCTCGGAAATGGGTTTTATTGAGTCCTGCATACTCGTGTACAGATATAGCTGCACTCTCACGCTCACCACGTACATGAGAGAAAGCCATGTTCTGTGTAAGGTATACTCAGGTATTTATGCTGGGAAGGTATAGAAATGTTCAGTACACTTTTTTGATTACTTATTACTTCAACATCTATCACAATTTGTGTGTCTTTCTCACTGTGAATGCATTATTTTACACTTGAAGATAGGTACAACCTGACTTCATTATGTACAGTCCTGGCACTTACAAGAAGGTATTTACAACTTGAGTTCATTATATAGTCTTTATACTTACAAGAAAATATTTACACTTACATTTACTTGAAAATATTTACAAAATGCCTTCATTATGTACAGCACTGGGTGAGGCAAACAGGCAGAGTGAGGCAGAGCGAGCGTGAGGGGGGAAGCGAGTGAGTGTATGGCCTTGACAGCCTGGGGATGATAGAGGAACAATCATCATACATGCCTGTCCGTTTTTACCTGCAGATCTTGAAAAATGTGGTCACAGTGGATTTTTTTATTTTAAACCATTTTAAAACGGCACTGGCACTGGTCGCGGAATAATGTCAGACCATTTTAAAACGGCACTGGCACGTGGCGGGTTAAGAGATACAACAATATTACTTACACACACACAGTAGCTAATGGTGTTATGCACAAGGGTTTTGGCAGAAATTAAGCTGATCACTGCAATGATGGAATTAGCTCGTTCGTTACAACTGTGATTGACTCTGTCACTAAAATAATATAACTGACTCTCCCTGCAAAGATGCAATAAACCCTTCAGCAACAACGAAGTAATTAGCCTGTTCAATGCAATGGCGAAGTTAACTCGCTGAGAACAATGACAAAATTAACACTTTGATTTCAATGATGAATTTACACGTTGACAACAATGACAAATTAACCCGTTCATAACAATGACGTAACTAACCCGTTCACTACAATGATGTAACTATATATATATAGGCGCCTGGTGGTTTAGTGGGTAATTATTGCGCTCCAATAGCATTGAGCCAGTGAAGGTTTATATCCAAGGGATGGTTGGGGTTGGTTGCTCATGTAATGCCACTCAGGGATGAGTGAGGCTGGTCACTCATCTTAAATATCGGGACCAACTGCCTAGTCCCGGGTTCCTACGCTCCTCATGGGGAAATGTAGGATTGGATGATGATGATGATATATATATATATATATATATATATATATATATATATATATATATATATATATATATATAATGGAGGTTTGTCTTCGGTTATACAAATACTGAAAGATGATAGATTCCAGTGTAGTGATGATAAAATCAATACCTCACGGTGTTATACGTGATGAAAACTTGTATACCTGACAGGTTACTACTAAAAAGAAATTACATTTATATATACAGTATATATATATATATATATATATATATATATATATATATATATATATATATATGGGAAGTTTGAAAGGAATGAGAGAGTGTTTTTGCTTGGAGAAATGAATAGAAAAGTAGGAAATGGGAGGGTGAATGGAGTGGTTCGTGAGTGGGGAGTGCCTTCAGAGATGGATGAGAATGGCAGTGCTTTAGTGGACATTTGTGCTGGGAGGGGGTTGATGATAGGTAATACTCTCTTCAGGCACAAAATGAGCCACAGGTATACATGGTGAGTGATGAGAAGGGTGGATGGTGAACTGAATGAATGGAAGGCAATGATTGATTATGTGTGTGTGGATGAAAGGATGAGAAGGTGTGTAACGGATGCTAGAGTATGCAGACGTTGGCGGAGTAGACTTTCGGACCACCACTTGGTGGTGGTCAGAATTAAAGTCCAAATAAAATGGAGAAAGAGCAGAAGGGAAGGACAGGAGGAAGTAGTACATACAAGAAGAGTGAAAAAGTTACAAGAGGATGGAAAAAAGGCAATATTTAAGAGGGAAGTGGAGGTGCGAGTGGATAAATACAGAATGAAGCAGATGGGGAACGTGGACGGTGTGTGCAAGGTATTCACAGAAGAAATCTATGTAGCATGTGAGGTGGTGTGTGGGGAGAAGACAAGGCGAAATGGGGTGCAAGGAACACCATGGTGGACTGAAGTGGCGAGAAAGGCTGTGGGCACAAAAGAAGAAAGCATATAGTGAGTGGATGAGAAACAGAGGCATATAAGAAGTTGAGAGACGGAAGAGAGAGTTTTATGTACAGAGGATGAGAGAGGTGAAAAGATTAATAAGAGAGAGTAAGCAGAGAGTGGATGAGGTATTTGGGAGGAACTTGAGTGTACAGTGGAGGGAATGTAATAAAATGTTCTGGAAAGAGGTAAAGAAAGTTAGAAAGGGTGACAAAGAAGTTGGCTAGTTAGACAGGGTGCCAAAGAAGTTGGCTGGGGAGTGAAAAATAAAAATGGTTTATTACTAGTGGAGGAGGGAGAACAAGTGAACAGATGGAGGGAACACTTTAAGGAATTGTTGAACGGAGAGAATGAAAGTAATGCGAGTATAACTGGCTGGGGAATGGCTGGGAGGAGGACGGTGGAGAGATGTGAGAAGAGAGGAAGAAATCAGTAAGATGGACGTTGTTGACACAATGACGAAAGTTAAAATGGGGAAAGCCCCAGGAATTGATGGAGTGTGTGGTGAAATGCTGAGGCATGGGGGAGAGGTAGTAATAAAATGGATATGGAAGATGTGCAGATTGGCCTGGAAAGAAGGTAGAGTCCCGGAGGATTGGAAGTCAGGTATAATTATTCCCCTGTGCAAAGGAAAAGGGAAAAAAAAAGTGTGTGGTAATCATAGGGGCATTTGTCTTTTCAGTGTAATACAAAAATTATATGGTAGGATACTTATTGACAGAGTCAGGGAAATAACAGAGGAATTAGTTGGAAATGAACAGGGAGGTTTTAGGAAGGGAAAATGTTGAGTAGATCACACATTCATGCTTAGATCTTTAGTGGAAAAGTTTCTGGAGATGGGAAAGAAGTTGTATGCGGCCTTCATGGATTTGGAGAAAGCATATGACTGGATGGATAGGCAAAGACTGTGGAAAGTATTAGGAATCTGTGGAGTAGATGGGAAGTCGTTGAAGACCGTAAAGAGTATGTATGAGGGTGCAAAGGCTGCAGTGCCTGTGGATAGTGAACTGAGTGAATTTGTCTCTTTGAAGATTGGATTGAAACAAGGATGTGTCATGTCTCCTTGGTTGTTTAATCTGTATATGGATAGGGTTATAAAAGAGATACAAGGTAGGAGAGTGGATGTTGGAGCAGCCCTAGTGGGAGAGGGGGGTGTCTGGAAACTATCTGTGTGTTGTTTGCAGATGATACTGTGTTGTTCAGTGAAGACGAAAGGGAGCTGCAAAGCTTGGTGAATGAGATTGGGAGAGTGTGTAAGAAACGGAATCTAAAGGTGAATGTAGGGAGGAGTAAAGTTATTGTCTTTGATAGAAATGAAGTCAGTGAATTTACAGTGAGGCCGGATGAGGAGGAAATGGAAAATGTGAGTGTGTTTAAGTAGTTGGGTAGTGTAATTAGTAAGGATGGAAGTTTAGAGGGTGAAATGCATGAAAGGATGCAGCAGGGAAGAAAGGTTGCTAGTTCCTTGAATGCAGTGATATGAAACAGAGAAGTGAGCATGGAAGTGAAAAATTTAATACATGACAGTATTGTGATACCAACTCTAACTTGTGGAACTGAAGCTTGGACGTTGTTGGATGGACAGAAGTCAAGAGTGAGAGCGGTGGAAATGAGTTATTCGAGAGGTGCATGTACAGTCACACGGAGAAACAGACTGACAAATGAGGAAGTGAAGGAGCGTCGTGGTGTGGATGTGGCTGTGATAGGAAGAGCACACAGAGGTGGTTTGTACATATGGAGAGGATGGAGAGCGAGAGACTGGCGAGGAGAGTGTATGTGGGTGAGGTGGAGGGGGGAAAAGGGAGGGGAAGGCCAAGGATGAGATGGAGGGATGGATTTGAGAGGTATATGAGAGAGGGGGGTGTGAGCTGGGAGCAGGGCAATGAAATAACGGGGGACAGGATGAGATGGAGGCGATTTGTTTGTGCCCACCCCTTATGGGAGTAAGGAGTCTGGCAATATATATATATATGTATATATATATATATATATATATATATATATATATATATATATATATATATATATATAGATAGATAGATAGATAGATAGATGTTATATATATATATAGATAGATAGATAGATGTTATATATATATATTACAAATAGTTTAATTTAAACTTTAAATTTTTTGTGGCTTCAGGGAAAGATAATGGCTTGAATTATTTGTGTATTTTAGCACATTCCAATAAATCAAAAGTGGGAATTTTTTTTTAATGTTTTCCTTTGGGTCTGTGAGACTTCGCGTTACCTAATGTGTAAAAAAGAATAATAAAATAAAAGGTTACCGATAAAGGGTTAGTACTCAAGAAATAAAAGTATGACAAAAAATTATTGTTAAATTTTTGATGTTAGAAATATTTTGATAAAACATGTATAATAATTCTTTCTAGTGCTAAAGCCAGAATTTGCTCAAGACAGTAGGTAACCATGGCCATCTCTAAGGGTAGCAAGCTTTGTCATCGACTGAAAGTGAGTTTTAACACTAAAAGTCATTTATAAGTGGAGGTACTCCAGTGCAACATTCCACCCAGGAATCATAACCCAGGCTAAATAATATTCAGAGCCTTAGCATTTCGTGCATGTAACGTCATAATTTTGTGCTTTTCATATTTTCTGCATTTGATGACTTTTGACCCTTGACCAAGGGGATATAGGTCATGCATGTATGAAGTACACTTGTAGTACTCATTAACGTCTATAACCACGCAAAGTATTTTTTTATATTCCATCCTCGCACTGTGGTGCTAGGGAGCATGAAATTTGCATAATGGACCACCAGAGGTACAATATCTAGGTGGTGCTACCAGCGACTGGAAGTGAGTTTTAGCACTTAATGTCATTTTTGTATGGAGGTATTCCGGTGCAACATTCCCCCAAAATCATGGCCCTGGCTTAATAATCTTTAGAGCCTTAGCATTTTGCCTGAGCATAGTCGTGCTTGTAACTGTTTCCACCATTTTTGCATTTCATGACTTTTGACCCCTGCCCTGACCAATGTAGCACATTTTCTTTCTTTTTTTTAAATAACAGAACGGAGGAAGGAAAAACAAGTTAATAAAAAAAAAAAAAATCCATAAACCAGATTACTGGTGTCCTCTGTTCATAAAATATCTGTAACAGTTGGAGTTGAACAGCTGTGGATTGAAATTTGGAGGGAAACAACTCTGGGGAAGCGAGTTCCAGAGAGATGCAGTTCGGGGAATGAAAAAATTCTGATAGGCAGAAGTTCTGCAATATGGCTGAGTGACATTCCAGTCATGAGCGCTACCAGATGCCCATGTAGCACGAGGGAAGGCATGGAGAGGTGGCACCATGGACGCAACTTTGTGCATTTGCCAAAAAATATCTGTAAAATAATGCAAGTGAGGCAACATTCCTTGTTACTTGCAGGGGAGGTAGTTTATTTGTATTGAAAGTTGTATAGAAAGTCAGTGTCTATAAGCAGGCAAACTTTCATTGAATTACATCAAGCCACTGGCGAAGTAGGAGGGCATTTTTGAAAATTGGTATTGGTTGCTAGGGATGCATTGGCCAGTCTTCGCAGTGTTGCCACTCAAAAACTAGAGGAGAGGGAGGAAAATGGATGGCACACTTCTGATAGGGAATGACCTGAAAATTATGCCTAATGTCAGAGCTTTGAGTGCGCATTCATAATGCTTCTACGGCTCAAAGCGTGACAAGTACAAAAAAAAGCTGGTTTTTGGCCGTTGCTAGGCAACAAGTAGTTACCTAGCAACCAAAACCTTGCAGACACAACTATGTCATAGGCTGGTCTTTGTATCATAGTTTAGCTGGAATCGGTTAATTCTGAAGAGTAGAAGTATCTGCCACAATTAAACAGGAAAGAAAGACCAAAAGAAAGAAACCAAGCAAGAAAACTCAACTAACAATAAGGACAGCATGAGCTGGCCAAAAAGAAATATTAATCATACAGTAGTTTATGATGATCCGTACGAATGCAGTGATGAACATTATGTACCCAATCGGCTTATTCTGTCCATGTGAAGCATATTTCAATGGATGGGACTACAGTATGGCTTCACTGTTGTTGTTGTTGTTGTTACTGTTGTTGCTGTTGTCGTTGTTTTGTTTGGTGGTTGCGGTGGTAGTAGTGAATGTGCATGTGAGCGAAAATAATGAAGAGTGGTCAGTGGAAATTTTGAAAACAAGGGCATATAAGTTTGTCTAGTAATTCAGCCTTCCTAATTGTCAGATTTCTCGGCTATTATCATTCCTAAGCTGGGAGAGGTTTGACATGTTGCCCTGGGTAATATTTCACTTTTTCTGTTTCTCATCTTCCTTTGCTGGTTAATATACCTAAGCCAAGAATGGCTTGGTATGTTTCTCTACATAATATTTAATTCATTCATTGCTTTAATCTGATGCTATTGCTGGGTTAAGAGAGGTTTGGCACATTTCTCTGTGTGCAGATAATACTCTTTGATGTGATGCGTGGGGGGAGGGATGTGACAGACATGTACTAAATGTGGTGAAGGCGCAACAAAATCGTTAACTAAATTTTATCCAGAGTTTATGATGGCGAATACAAATACTGATTCACTTACAACATTAGCCAGGCGGTGAACAATGACTCTCGAAACCCATTCAGACAATCTTCTGAGCTCCTCTCCCCCCTGAAAAAAAAAAAAAAATCAAAAGTGCTAACATGGAGTGATATTACTCTCCTCACCTGTGACGTGACTTCTAAACTCCTTGATTACGATTGTTAACTCCTTCACCACGATCGCATCTTTCTGTGGATTGTTCTTCTTCCTAGTAGGCTATTTATTCACCTTGAGAGGCTACCTCAAATCTCTCCTGTCAAATAAATCTCATGAAATGAAGAAAACTGACTTTGGAAAGCAAGAGTATAGCATAAATGACATCACTGGGTCAAAGGGGCTTGTCATTCTAAAAAAAAAACATGATTTTATTCATTATTGAGATGTTTTGAACTAGAGGGGTTACATATAGCACTGACTACTAGAGTGCTGTTCTAAGCACTGGTAATATACAGCAAGAATTTAATACAAATAACGTCTCCCGGTTGAATGGTAAGCATCACATAACACCTTCCATCGCCACAATTATTTCCATCTCACCTTCCTGTTCCCCAGTCTGGCGACACGACCGCCACCTGTGTTTAAGGGTCATACTCATGACGCTGGTAGGGATGTCAACTACCTTTTGATTACGACCAACTCCAGCTTCAGGTTATGGCAGGCCATTTCATTAAAAAGTAGGTGACAAGTTAACGTCCCTGGTGGCAGTAGATGATATGGTAAAACATCCAGCCGCGTCTCAGAGAATTGATAATACGTGCGGAAGAGTGTCATTCACACTGTCTGTTCAGTCAGATAATAAGATAGGTATGTTAACACTCTTAGGCTCATATGACTTATCACCAAAAAAAAATCTTCTGCGATACTTTGGCTTATAATATTAGCGTTGTCCCGACCATGGCAGCAATAACTGTAATTAGCCTAAAAATGTTACACTACTACAGGTATCACCCGAGAGTTACATGGGTAATCTGGTCAGCCTAACGTGATCCCTATCTCCAGCTTTGACCCAACAGCCCTGGTGAGACTCCTGTTGCAATTCCTGCTGCCTACTTCCATCGCTTCAGATGTTTCATATCATTATATTTTATTGTTGTTATCACCAAATGATTTTATTCTGCCGGAGGGGGGGGGAGGCTCTATCATAGAAGACGCGTAACATAGTCACAAACCACACTCCATCGATATTGACACGGATATTCCACAGCCATCAGTCGAATCAGCTGACTCTGCTTTAAATCTAAGGTGTCATCTGCCCGGAGCTTCGAGATACCACCCCATTCTTCCTCGTAACTCCTGCTAGGATAGTCTTCCAGCATAGTACTCACGGGAAAACCTAAAATTCTCAGCCGACTGGTTGCAGCTAAAAGACATGGATAGAATGGGAATAACCAGCTGGCAAATGACCTGGTCAATAAATTTCTCTGATAAATTTGCGGTGCAAAATTTACGATGGAGTTTTGTTTTCCTCCCTTGGCTCTAAGTTGTGTTGTTTTGATAAGTACGGTATTATGATAATCGAGTATTTACCAAACTTCCTGGAACTGTCTTATTTTTATTATTTTTTTTTGTCTTCTTGCTTAACTGACTACTCACACAAAAATACTCACACACACACACACACACACACACACACACACACACACATACATTGTATGTACTGTACATACTCGTATATATAAATATACCTCTATATATATATATATATATATATATATATATATATATATATATATATATATATTGTTACGGAACAGAGAGAGATAATGAACACTTCAAGTGAGAATACTAAAATCACTACTGTCCCGCAAAGTTCCACGTTCAAAACAAAAGACTTAGGTAAAATTACAAGTTAAAGTTTAATGCCCAAACTAACAACTAAACATTCAGGACTCACAAGGATAATGTAATGGCAAAACAGGTTACATATATGGTTAACTGCAATAGCCTCTATTAACACGAAATTAGCAAGAGCAAATTTATTTAAGTCAGCCCTGATAAAATGAGAAAACCGGATAATGCTGAGTTAAAGCAAGATATAATATTATTACAGATACAAAATATTACTAATACTGGTTGACAGTATGGAACCAATATGAATCACAAAAACTTTACCAGGTTTACGGATTAACGCCTTAGGCTTTACAGTAGAATAAAAATGGTAATAACACTTATACTCAAATTATACAGCAGCTAGATGGCTGGAGACTTCCTGAGCACTCACAAAAATAATAACATACTGTACAGGGGAGGACAGAGATGTGAACAGAATGAGGAGCAGATCTAAGTGGCAACTAATGCAGAGACTGAGCTCATTATATAGGGGGCCGGCAGGGCTTGATTCAACTTGTAAGAAAGATGCGCAAATGAAGGCATAGGGGATGAAGAGTTGACAATTCTGCTCTGAACAAAAGAAAGAACGACTTACTCTACTATAAGGAACAGAAGGGGGAAGTGAGGTAGAACACGCAAGCCTGGTCACTATGAAAGCCACGTGGCGAATCGTGAGCAAACATGCAGCATACTGTACATTAGGATCATACAAAGGATGATGCAATCATGAACAAAACTGTGTCATAAGTTAGAATTATACAAGGGATGATGAAATCATAGGCTATGTAACACCTCCCCACAAAGAAAAAGAAATTTACAAGGGAAATTTCTTATTACTCTAAAAGAATCTTAAGTCTAGATAAGCAATATGCAATAACATTTTCTTTCCCCTTGACATGTTGTATGTCTAATGAATACTCCTGAAGAAGTAGACTCCATCTTGTCAATCTCTGATTTTTATCTTTAAACTTACTAAGGAATTTCAGTGGGTTATGATCGGTATAAATGACTATGGGGTCAAAACCAGAACACAAATAAAATGAAAAATGCTGTAAACCCAAAATCAAGGCCAAAAGCTCTTTCTCAATAGTTGAGTGGTTCTTTTGAGGTGGAGTGAACTTCTTACTGTAATAAGATACAGGGTGTTCAATACCCTGATCATCCTCTTGCAGCAAAACAGCCCCACTTCCTGTATCACTTGCGTCAACAGCCATCTTAAAAGGCTTAGCAAAATTTGGAGTAGCGAGCACTGGCTGACTTAATAGGATAGCTTAAAGTTTACTGAAAGAGGATTCACAGTTATCGGTCCAGACAAATTTAACTCCCTTTTCCAGTAGGTCTGTAAGTGGTGATACAAGAATAGAAAAGTTAAGAACAAATCTCCTGTAATAACCTACCATTCCCAAAAATCTTTGTAGCTCTTTCCTACTTTTAGGTCTGGGAAGATAACTTATAACCTGAACCTTAGCTCCTGGTGGTGCAACGTGTCCATCACCAATTACGTACCCAAGGTACTGAACTTTAGCTTGACCAAACTCACACTTTGATAAATTAGCTACAAGATTAGCCTGAACCAAACGCTCAAGAAATTTACTGACATGACATAGGTGATCTTTCCAGTTGTCACTGAAGATTAATACATCATCAATATAAACAACACACCCTGCCAAACCCTCCGTTACAACATTCATGAGCTTCTGAAAAGTGGCTGGTGCATTCTTCATACCATATGGCATT
This sequence comes from Coenobita brevimanus, assembly GCF_032717465.1. NCBI lineage: Eukaryota > Metazoa > Arthropoda > Malacostraca > Decapoda > Coenobitidae > Coenobita > Coenobita brevimanus. The sequence continues at coordinate 18,134,154 of NC_136999.1, forward strand.
ACAGAACATGCAAAAGTCTTTCCTAGTGTTACAAAACATGAGATCTCCCTAGCACGTTCAGTCATAGGTACTTGCCAGTATCCCTTTAACAAATCAAACTTACTTATGTACCTAGCCTTTCCGATCTTGTCCATGGAATCTTCCACGTGAGGGAGAGGGTAAGTGTCTGTTTTGGTTATCTGATTAACACGTCTGTAATTGATGCAAAGCCGCTGTGACCCACCTGGCTTAGGGACTAGAGTGACAGGAGAACTCCACTCCCTCTGACAGGGCTCAATCATCTTGTAGGCCAACAGGTAGCCAAGCTCCTTCTGGATGAGAGGAACTTTCACTGGATTCACACGGTAAGGAGGCAGTTTAATTGGCTTTGCGTCTCCAACATCGACATCATGCATCAACACAGTGGTTCTTCCTGGAGTGTCACAGAACACTTGCGGGTACTCCTGCAGTAATGCCGAAAACTCCTGCCTTTCCTCAGGAGCTAGATGAGAAAGCTTAGTCTGGAGATCATTCATGATATCAGGATTCTTCCACAAACTATCACTCAGGTTCATACTGCATGGGAGAGCTTCACTTGGAGACTCGGGTGGAACAGCTACAGTGCAGACTGGGCTATTTTCGTCCTGCCTGTGATATAACTTTAGCATGTTAATGTGACAAAGTTGCTTGTTCTTTCTACGATCTGGTGTGGCAATGACATAGTTGACATCAATGAGTTTCTTCTCCACGAAATAAGGACCACTAAACTTGGCTTGAAGAGGTTGCCTATGCACCGGTAGCAGAATCAAAACCTGATCTCCTGGCTGAAAGTGGCGTAACCTGGACTTCTTATCATACCAAGTCTTCATCTTCTCCTGAGCAGCTCCTAAATTCTCTCGTGCCAGCTGTAAAGCAGTGGACAGCCGTTCTTTGAACTTCATCACATACTCCAGCAGGTTGACGTCATCTTCCTCTGACAGCCAGCATTCCTTGAGTAGCTTAAGGGGTCCCCTTACTTCATGGCCGAACAGTAGTTCAAAGGGTGAGAAGCCCAGTGATTCATTTAGAGATTCTCTTGCGGCAAATACAACGAATGGAAGACCTTTATCCCAATCTTTCTGATGTTCCAAACAGTATTTCCTGAGCATCGATTTGAGTGTTTGAATCATCCAATGCTCCTTGGGTCTGGGGATAGTAAGCTGAAGACGTGATCTGGGTGATGCCCAACTCTTTCAGAGACCGCTTGAAAACATTTGACATGAAATTACTTCCCCGGTCTGACTGTACCTCCTTGGGCAGACCAAACTTGGTGAAGAAACCTAGCATTTTCTTAACCACATTCTTTGCTGAGATATTTCTAAGTGGAATGGCTTCAGGATAACGAGTAGCCATATCAATCAGGATCAACACATAAGAAAATCCTGAAGAAGTCTTAGGAAGAGGGCCCACAATATCCACCAACACACGGGTGAATGGCGCCTCAAAAGGAGGAGTGGGAACTAGAGGTGCAACCTTTTCGGTCTGATTACACTTCCCCACAACTTGACAGGTGTGACAAGACTTACAATACCAGGAAACATCTCTGAAGACATCTGGCCAATAGAAGTGTTTCAAAATGCGTGCCACAGTCTTCCTCACTCCAAGGTGTCCTGCCAAACTGGAATCATGAGCCACTCTAATGATATCCTGCCTACAAACACGAGGGATGACAACATGATGTACAACCTCCCATTCACAGTCGGCTGATGCTGTTGGGGGTCTCCAATTCCTCATAAGTACTCCTGACATTACATAATAACTAGTAGAAGCACCAGCTGACTCTTCCTCACTGCAAGCAGAGTTAGCTAGACCTTTCAACTCAGGGTCAGCAACCTGCAACTCAACCATCTCTTGACGAGACAAATTATCAACACTACGGGGCACTGCCTCATCTGGTGAGTGGTCCAAATTAGCAAGAAAAGTGTCAGCAAGGATAACATCATCATCATCATTATCCTCTAAGTCACCAGTAACTTTAGACTTAGTCCTAGTGACAGCAAATGCAGAGAACACATCAGGGAAATCACAATCCTGGGTCGCAGTCACTGGTTCACTAGACAACTGAGGAGCTGGACACACTTGATTTCCACCAATATCATTTCCAAGTATGAAAGTTACACCTGACATTGGGAGTGTCTCAACCAACCCAACCATAACGGAACCATTAACAAAACCTGACTCTAAATTCACTCTGGACAGAGGGACAGAGAAGTAATTATTCCTTACACCTTGTAAGATTACAGTTTCATCAGAGGAATTAACATTAGAGCCTAGAACACTGGTCAGCATAAGGGATTGGCAAGCACCTGTATCACGATATTTTTTAACTGATTTCCTGTCATTATTGTCCAGAGGACTGACAAAACCATCAGACAGGAAATTAGCACATGAACTCTTGAGGGTGTCACCCACGTTACTGCTCAAAAGAGGAGCTTCATCATAAGAATTTAATTTACCCCTCAAAGCAGATTCAGTTAACTCGGTTAAAGAATTCTGGGAACTCTCAAGGGTGGACACTAGACCAATTGACTGAATATTTAAAGACTCCTTTTTGTTCACATCACGCTGTCTCCTGAAACAATTCTCCGTAGTATGACCAAGCTTACTACAATAAGTACATTTACTTTTCTGAAATCTAGAGGTGGAGCTGGTATTTATTTCCTGAGAAACATCATCTTTATTCTCTTTCCTGTTACCTGTACTCTGAGTAGAGGCAACGTACTTACTCTCAGCTTTCCTTTTTTCTTTAGAGTATCTCTTGTGAGTGAGAACATATTCATCAGCTAAAACTGCAGCATCAGACAAATTATCCATTCTTTTCTCATCAACGTATAGGCTTACATCTTTACTAATACACCTCTTGAAGTCCTCTAGCAAAATCATCTGCTTAAATTTATCAAAATCAGAATTTACATTCTTAGAATTTAACCACTGCTCTAACAGATCTTCTTTGATTTTTGCATACTCAGCATGGGATTGCTTATCTTGCTTATAAGTTGTCCTAAATTTTACTCTTTAGGCTTCAGGAACAAGCTCATAGACCTTAAGAATCAAGCTCTTAACTACATCATAATTATCAGATTGATCTTGAGGCAAAGATGCATAAGTTACTTGAGCTTTACCGGTGAGAACACTCTGAAGAAGTACTGGCCAATACTTTTTGGGCCAATTAAAACCTGTAGCTATCCTCTCAAAGAACTGAAAATACTTTGGTAAATCAGATTCATTAAAAGGAGGGACAAGTTTAACATTTTTAGCCACATCAAAATCATCAGAGCTAGATGATCCAGTTCCACCTTGTTTCATGCGATTCTCATGGTCTGCCTCAATCTTAGCAAATTCAATTTGTGCCTGAGCCTGTGCCTGTGTCTCCTGAATATGAGCCTGAGACTCAGCTTCTTTAGCACATGCCTGAAACTCAGCCTCTTTAGCACGTGCCTGAAACTCAGCCTCCTTAGCAAGAGCCTCCTTCAGGGCTAGCTGAAACTTAGCTATTTCAATATGCGTTTGCTCATCTGGAGGAATTACATTAAACAAGCTTTTATTAATCATGCCAACAATTTGATCTTTAGAATAATGAGAGCGAACAGCAATTCCCAATTGTTGAGCAACAAACTTAAGTTGATTCTTTATTATGTTTTCTACATCACGCACTGTTTGCACATTTGACAAAAAATCTTTGGCTTCATCACAGTCACAAAATATCAAGCAATATCCTTATGATAATATCCTGAATATCCTGTTAAGAGGTCGTCAAATTAATGTTATGGAACAGAGAGAGATAATGAACACTTCAAGTGAGAATACTAAAATCACTACTGTCCCGCAAAGTTCCAGGTTCAAAACAAAAGACTTAGGTAAAATTTCAAGTTAAAGTTTAATGCTCAAACTAACAGCTAAACATTCAGGAATCATAAGGATAATGTAATGGCAAAACAGGTTACATATATGGTTAACTGCAATATCCTCTATTAAGACTAAATTAGCAAGAGCAAATTTATCTAAGTCAGCCCTGATAAAATGAGAAAACCGTACAATGCTGAGTTAAAGCAAGATATAATATTATTACAGATACAAAATATTACTAATACTGGCTGACAGTATGGAACCAACATGAATCATAAAAACTTTACCAGGGTTACGAATTATCGCCTTAGGCTTTACAGTACCAGAAAAATGGTAATAACACTTATACTCAAATTATACAGTAGCTAGATGGCTGCAGACTTCCTGAGCACTCACAAAAATAATAATATACTGTACAGGGGAGGACAGAGATGTGAACAGAATGAGGAGTAGATCTAGGTGGCAACTAATGCAGAGACCGAGCTCATTATATAGGGGGCCGGCAGAGCTTGATTCAACTTGTAAGAAGGATGCGCAAATGAAGGCATAGGGGACGAAGAGTTGACAATCCTGCTCTGAACAACAGAAAGAACGGCTTACTCTACTTTAAGGGGGAGAAGGGGAGAGTGAGGTAAAACACGCAAGCCTGGTCACTATGGAAGCCACATGGCGAATCATGAACAAACATGCAGCATATTGTACATTAGGATCATACAAAGGATGATGCAATCATGAACAAAGCTGTATCATAAGTTAGAATTATACAAGGGATGATGAAATCATAGGCTATGTAACAATATATATATATATTGTTACATACCCTATGATTTCATCATCCCTTGTGTAATTTTAATGCACAGTATGCTGCATGTTTGATCACGAGCGTGTTCTGCCTCAGTCCCCCCCTTCTACCGTTATAGTAGAGTAAGTCGTCCTTTCTGTTGTTCAGTGCGTGATTTTCAGCTCTTTGTCCCCATGGCTTCATTTGCGCGTCCTTCTTACAAGTTGTATCAAGCTCTGCTGGCCCCTATATAATGAGCTCAGTCTCTGCATCATGGCCACTTAGATCTGCTCATCATTTTGTTCACATCTCTGTCCTCCCCTGTACAGTTATTATTATTGTGAATTTCTCAGGAAGTCTCCAACCATCTAGCAGCTGTGTGATTTGAGTATAAGTGTTATTGCATTTTGTTCTTGTACTGTATAGCATAAGGTTAATTCTTAGGCCTGGAAAGTTTTTGTAAATTGTGTAGAATTCATTTTGTCAGCCAGTGGTAATAATAGTTTGTATCTGTAATTATTTATCTTGCATTAACTGAGCATTACCCAGTGTTTTTCATTTCATTAGGGCTGACTTAGATAAATTTACTCATGCTAATTTCGTGTTAATAGAGG